>NC_060267.1:46848784-47086592 GCF_021613505.1 Equus quagga
GCCAGTGGGGGCAGCAGAAGCGGCAGCAGCAGAAGCTCTGACTGCCCATGGGTCCTGTCCCCATGCTATTCTAGTCTCTAAATAAAAGAGCACTACTGCCAGATCTTAAGAGTCTAAGAAATCTTTCTTTTGACTCCTCAGCTAACCGACCCCGCATCATTCCTACAATAAGGGATTATCTGAAGTAAAATTATATTATATGGCCTTGATGTGATATTATGAAGGTATTAAAATCATTGTTGTGAAAAGTTTTGTAAACTCTTCACAAAAGTCTTCAAGTTGTAAAGCTAGTAGTTAAAAAATCAGACCTCAGTATTTCAAAAGTAGTATGATTATAACTATGTGTAATGATAAGAAAGTAACAAATAGTAACATATTAAAATGCCTGAAGGAAACTGGTGTAAATATTAGTAAATCGTTGGTATTTTAAATTTTTATCTATTTTGTAGACTTCTAAAATTTCCTATAATGTTTGCTGTTTTTTTAACCTAGCAAATACCTACTAACTGTTTACTATTTTTCAGGTTTTGGATTTAGTGAGAGAATTTTAACAGTGAAACATTAAAATTTTGCTCTGTTCCAAAAAATTACATCCCAGAAAACAGTCACAATAAACTGCAAAAATTGCTATAATTAGAGAGGTACAGAGTGATAGAATGGGCACCAAATCCAAGTTTGGATGATGAGGGATATTTTTCCAGAAGGAATTGCATTCAGAACAGTATTTGCAATGGTCAGAAAACGAAGATGCATTTGGAGTTTATCCTGAAAATAATGGTCAGGTTTTCACTGAGGAAGAAACTCTACTCAAGCTGCAGAATTGCTAAGAAAGACTAAGATTGTAAGCAGAGGGAACAATAAGGAGATTATTCTTACGTGGCAAAAATGATGAGGGTCTGAACTAAGATGGTTGCCATAGACTTGGTAGAAAGGGGATAGATCTGAGAGGTATAAAGGTCATAAAATTAACTGGGCTAACTAATGAGTTGAAGTGAAATCAGGTTGACAGATTTCTGGCTTCTGTGAATAGATAACTTGAAAAGGACTAGAGCTTTACTTGCACGATTGATACTGAGTAGTTTCAGAAATTAAGGACTAGCTTTTGTGAATTCTCCTTAGTCTGTGGAGTGAATCATTCAACACTGCACAGGATTAAAGGAAAAAAAGAGATCTATTTTGAGTATGCTGGATAGTGGGGGGAAAGAAAGAGGTGTCATCAATCTCCTGTTTTCTTATTATTTTATCTCTGGTCCTCAGGTCGTGAAATGGTTAAGGTCTGTGCATTCTTCCTCTGAGTGCATTCTGCTGGCAACAGCAGTGGTAAGAAAACTCTTCTTGTATCATGTCTGCTTTGTGGAGGGTCCTCATTTACAGTAGGTTTGCCTGTTCTTAGAGGTTGAAGGGCCCAGTTTCAATGAGTCTCAAAGCATCATCCAACTAGCAGAGGTGTGCTTTGCAGGACAACCTTTCCATGTTCCTGCCCCAGGAACAGAGTCTCACAGGGTGTCCTCCCTCAGGTTAGTTGTGTCATAATGTGAATTGTTTTACTATCAGTTTATTTTCTCCAAAGACCCACTCAGAAAAGTGGCTATGGGGATGACATTTACTTATGATTCATTCAACTGCACTGAAGACATTAGTAAACAGAATATTCTTCCAGTTAATTTCAAACGATCAGAAAAGGTACCTCTCAGGAATTTTGTATTTTAATAAAAAATGTATACAAAAGATAATCCTAAATGTGGTTATAACTTTTAAGCATTTTTTCAAAGATTATCTTAATAGTCTGTAGAAAAATTCACCTACTTTAGCTAACATTTCTCTTTTTTCAAAGTCTTTCTACTGTCTCAAGAATAAAAAGATTTGAAGACTCTTCTTTACTCCAAAGAAGGTTTTTGAGGAAAGAAGTTCAGTTTTTGTCATGTATAATTGAGGGTGTTTATGTTTCATACAAAGACTTATGAATAAAAAAAGAAACTCAAATACTGTATGATCTCACTCATAAATAGAAGATAAAAACAACAACAAACACAGAGAGACAGAGATTGGATTGGTAGTTACCAGAGGGGAAGGAGGGAGGGAGGAGGTGAAAGGGGTGATTAGGCACATATGTGTGGTGATGGATTGCAATTAGTCTTCCGGTGGTGACCAGGATGTAATCTACACAGAAAGAGAAATATAATGATGTACGCATGAAATCTATATAATGTTGTAAAACAATGTTGCCATAATAAAATAAATGAATAAATAAAATAAAAGTTAAAAAAAACCAATACCTATCTCAGGGTGGTTCTGCTGATGACCTGAGGTGGTGTATGCAAGTGCTCAGGGCACTGCCTAACTCTAAAAAAAAGTCTTTAAAATGCTACTGACAGCTGACCTGAAAGACCTGTAGCTTTACAGAGAAAAGAAAAAAAAAACCACAAAGTTTCTTTGGGAATTATGATACTGAGGTTAGATTCATATATCACCTGCCAAGTTTCCTGAAACTTTCAAACTCTGTTAATCTCACTCTGTAACACAGTGACCTACACTGTGAATACTTTGCAATGGATCTGTAATGCAGAATTTGCTAGTGTTACCTACATGTCAAAGTATTTTAATGTGGTGAAAATCGGTGTTTGAGGTTCCTGTTTCACAATTCAGATTTGTAAATCAAATGAAGGCGTTCTTTGAGACAGGAGAAAGAATTTTCATTTGAAAGAGTGAAAAGTAACCCATGCCTTTATTTGCATGTTAGCAAATGAGAATTTGGCCTTTCAATCATCCTATACATAGAATATCACAGTTTGCAGCTGACAACTGGACCAAGACTGGAAATACTTAGCAGAGATTGTTGGAGATGTTCAATGACTGTTATGGAGAGTGACTCCGCAGTCCTATGGCAGATTGTTGGGCTTCATAAGCTAAAAAGAAGAGCCACAACAAGAAATAAGGAGAAGAATACTACTGTATAATTAAACATAAAAATCATATCATTATCTACCTGGAAATTAGTCAATTAACAAACTACAGATTAGGCTTTTCTCTTTGCACACGTGTTGAAAACATTGGAGAAAGTTTTCATGATTGTAGCAGGTGGGGAATTTATAGCAGGAATTTTAGGGAATGGATTTATTGGACTCACAAATTGCATTGCCTGGATTAGAAATCGGAAGTTATGTTTGGTTGGCTTCATTCTTACCAGTTCGGCCTTCACCAGAATCAGTCAATTACGGCTAACAATTGTCAATTTGTTTTCAGTGGTGGTCTATCAGGAAATCCCTGATACTAAGAAAAGAAATCATATACATACTGGCATCTGGATACTGGCCAACCACTTGAGCACTTGGTTTGCTACTTGTCTCACTGTCTTTAATTTTCTGAAGATCAACAATTTCTCCTATCCCCTTTTCCTTTGGCTGAAATGGAGAATTAACCAGGTAGTTTTCATGCTTCTGCTGTTACCTGTGCCCTTCCTGTTCATCAACTTTCCTTTCCCATACAGTTTTGATGTTTTCTGGTGTCATGTCCAAAAAAAACATAAAAGAGATATGACTGGGTTATTCAATGTGAGTAAAAATAAACATGTAAGTGCCATGACAGTCTTCATTACTGGGTCCCTCCCTCCTTTCTCTCTTTCCTTGATTTCCTTTCTCCTGTTGCTCCTTTTCTTTGTGGAGACACATGAAACACAATTTGCTCAAAGTCAGGGTTTCCAGGGACCCCAGTATGGAGGCCCATGTCAGAGCCATGTTTTCTTTCTTGAGCTCTTTTTTCTGTACCAGTTTGCCTTTTCCTGATATTTTTGGGTTATTTTTCACTACAGAACAAGCTGGTTGTGATGTTTGGTTACATGTTAAGAATTCTGTATCTTTGGGGTCACTCAAATGTCATGATTTTTGGACGCAGCCAAGTGAGGAAAGCCTTCTTGGGGATTCTCTGGCACCTCAAGTGTAGCCTCAAAGGAAAGGCACTCTCAGCTGCATAGGTAGGCCCATGAGAGAAGTTAACAAGCAGTCTTTGTGGCATCTTCCTTGCTTCATTGGATTCTTCCTTTTGTATGTGTACTGTATCACTGAGTACCATTTAAATTCCTCCTTGACCTGGACAGACCTCTAGTCTAGTAGGTATAAAAAAAATTAAGAGGAAGAATCACCTCTCTGAGCTGTTACAATGTTTGTATATAAATATAGATATTAAAAAATGGCCCATGCAGAGCTACAGAAGAAGGGTAAGTTGTTAAAAACTAAACAAAAGTCATTAGAATTGAATGAGTGGGGATAGTAAGATCTACCAGAAAAAGTAGTTAAATAGAAAAAAATTTTCAAAAACCCAATTACAATTGCTATCATTAACACTGAGTCATCACAAAAGATAGGAGGTCAATATGGATCTTTGATGTAAACTGTCATTCAGGGATTCATAGTTCATACTAATGCACTATTACCTAAAACTGGTTAAGTCCTCCTGATATTCACCTAGTTTCTGTAATAATTCATATTTAGCCATTTAATTCATATATTGATAATCTTTTACAATAAATTTTACTTGTGAATGTTTTTGCCATTGACGTAACTGCCAAAATCAGATAGTCTAGATTTCATTGAAGTCATTAAAATCCTTTTGTAACAGCCAGTTACTACTGCTGGAAATATAACTATAATAGCATATTGTACAGTCTATGGGATGTGGAGCTATCATATCTTGAACGCACATCAAAATAATCCATAAGGGGGCTGTCCCCATGGCCGAGTGGTTAAGTTTGCACGCTTCAATTGGGTGGCCTGAGGTTTCGCAGGTTCAGATCCTGGGCATGGACATGGCTCCGCTTGTCAAGCCATGCTGAGACAATGTCCCACATAGCACAACCAGAAGGACCTACAACTGTAATATACAACTATGTACTGGGGGCCTTTGGGGAGAAGAAGAAGAAGAAGATGGAGAAGGAGAAGAAGAAGAAGAAGGAAAAAAAAAAGATTAGCAGCAGATATTAGCTCAGGTGCCAATCTTAAAAAACATAATAATCCATAGGGAAGTAGGATGGATAAGGGTATATTGACCACACCCTGATAACTGCTGAAAGTGGGTCATGAGTACATCAGATTTATTGCATTGTTCTCGCTACTTTTGTGTATGTTTGAAAATTTTCAGAATAAAAAGTTAAATAAAAAAATTATTAAAAGAGAAATGCTCTTTGTTTAGATCTCAGTTTTTTTCCGGCATAAGATATATGTGTGAAAGAGGAAAAATATAAGGCTAATAAATCAATTAATTTCTTGGAAATATTTGTTTTATAAGTTATGCCTGGGAAGATAAAAGTATGAAAAAGCCTTTAGATTGTTTTTACCTCATCTATATATCTACAATCCAGGATACAGATGGTTCCATTATTTTAAAAACCCTTAGGAACTTCGAACACCGATTTTCACCACATTAAAACACATTGACATGTAGGTAAAACTAGCAGCTTCTGCATCACAGATCCTTTACAAAGCATTCATAGTGTAGGTCACTTCATTACAGGGTGAGATATAGAGTTTGAAATTTTCAGGAAACTTGACTGGGCAATATTTGAATCTAACCTCAGTATCATAATTCCCAAGGAAACTTTGCCCTTTTTTTGCTATAAAGATGCAGGTCTTTAAGGTCATCCATCAGTAGCATTTTAAACACTTTTTTTTTTAATGTTAAGTTTTTCTATGAAACATAAGCACCCAAACTACTTGACAAAAAGTGAACTTCTCTTGTTTCCTTAAAAACCTTCTTTGGAGTATGGAAGAGTCCGCAAATGTTTTTATTCCTGAGAGAGTAGGGGGACTTTGAAAACAAGAGAAATGTTAGCTAAAGTATGGATTTTTTTCCACAGAATATTGTTAAGATTGCAGTCTTGTGACAGTCTCTCATTGGCTGAGCTTCTTGTCAGTCAGGAAGAGGAGGTTTTTCTTCTTCCGGTTTGTGTCTGCTGTTGACTAGGGCATGAAAGCATTCGGTTTTGGGCTCCAGACTCCAATATATTGAGATTTCTGTATATTAATTTGACACAGGCTATGGACATAAGAGAAAAAGTCTCCTGGATTCCATGAAATATCCTAGGCAATTTGACATAGTTATTTAATGTAATCCTCACCAAGGTTGTATGAAATGTTTATTATTGCTACCATTTTCTATGATGAAAATACTGCAGCTTGTCATATGTAAGTGACTTCACTGAAAGGTGGAAGCATTAGGATTCAAACTCAAATCCTCTGACTCAAAAATAAAAAAGAATGTGTAAAAAAGAATTAATTAAACCCCTCTTATTAGCTCTTGATCCTGTTATTATTTAATAACAGCACCAAAAATTAGCTGTTTTAGTCAGGTATACCACTTTATGAGACTTTTTTTTTTTCTGCTTTATCTCCCCAAACCCCCCCTCCCCATACGTAGTTGTATATCTTAGTTGCAGGTCCTTATAGTTGTGGGATGTGGGACGCCTTCTCAACGTGGCCTGATGAGCGGTGCCATGTCGGCGCCCAGGATGTGAACCCTGGGCCACCACAGCGGAGCACGCGAACTTAACCACTCGGCCACGGAGCCGGCCCCTATGAGACTTTTTATTAATTAGGGTTTGGTTTTTAATCAAGAGGAAACAAAATGCTATAAAAAATGTAACTTTTAAATAAATCTATTTAATCAGTGGGAGATGTTTTTCTTTATTAAAAAGAAAATTCCAAGAACTTTTAAGAAGTATATGATTTTTAAATGTAGCAGAAACAAAAAAATATATATTTTCTTGACCTTTTCATTTAATAACGACAACAAAGTTTCTGAAAGTGACCATGGGGAATTGGTGCCATGAGTGAGGCACATTAAATCACTCTTAAACAAAATCTGCTGTTATGAAAGTAAAATCCATGAGATAACTAAAAAAAATTGGAAAATACTAAGAATACATTGTGCTATAAAATTGAGAGAAAACTGTTAAAATCTGGAGAATTTAAATCCTGAATTGGTTGCTTGAAACTCTGGCAACACATATGGCTGTACGGTGACACTGTGCCCCATCTCAGTAAGTGGTAACTTTATCTTTCAACCCATATAGACCTACACCTTATCTCCCATGGCCCTTGACACATGGCACAAACAGCCATGTAGCCATGAACATAACCACTGCCAGAAAATCCTCCTATGAGGTATTTTAGAATATCAAATTATCTTTGCAAATATAACAACTTACCTTTAGGAATTAACAAAAGCCTGAATTCGTATTGAAAATTACAGTGGAAACACCTCCAAGTGTCTGCTAGTAATCCCATTTCATCCTGGGAACCCCGGCCTTGGAAGAATGACAGCTGGAGGTGGGGGTAGCTTTACACTAGTCTTTTTTATCGCTACAAATTACAGAATCTTAGATCATTGGTCGGGTCTTTGTGTGTGTCAAGAGTTCAGATGATGTCAGTGAATAGCAAAGCAGTAGAGGTGGTTCTGGAAAAATACTTAACAAAGTATCAAGTTAGCAAGCCAAGAGTGGTTAACTGAGTAAATTGTGTGGGGAGGACTCCATAGTGCACATTACAGAAGCTCTGGATGGGATGAGGGGCTTTTCCAAAGCAGTGCTGTTCTGAATTAATGCCGTATGTTGGTGTAGAGGAAGTTGATCCCACAGGAGAAAAACCAAACCTATTTCTATTTGGAAGAGAACCAGGTTACACTTAGTCTGGCTCCTATCATGCGTATCTGAAAAGCTCCTGAAAAGCAAAGCAACAATGGAAGAGAAGTTCACCTATAGGAATTGCCGATAGACCCACCTCTGCCCTGCTCTCCTAGATTGCTGGATCAGCAAATCAGTTACAGCCTTTCCAGCTTGAGAACACAGGGATAATCTAAACCCATGTAAAAATGAAAAATAAGATAATCCAACAATCCATTCAATTGTTTCAGGGGGAAATTGAAGGCCTGGTTTGAAGGCCTACACTTTACAATTGAGTAAGCAAAGTAAAAGAAAACCAATAAAAGTTTAAAACAACAGCAAAACAATATATGACATTTGAAAGCACTCTCTAGCACACAGAAGGTGAAGGAAAGATAGTTTTAAAGAAGAGTCACTGCAGGAAACAGAGGTTGATGTTAAATAATATCTACTAAATGTTCTCCATCAAATTCAAGAAAACAAATCTATGAAAGAAGAGGGAAAATACGAGCTGATACAACAAAAATAAAAATATAAAAGGGAACTTGCAAAGAGGCAAACAAAAGAAACAAAGAAGCTGAATGATATAGCAGAGAATTCACGAAACTAACACACAACAGAATTTTTAAAAGAATACGTGATTATTAATTGTGATTATTAATATTAATAATTAGTAATATTATAGGTTATATATTATAAGGTTTGGAAAATAAATATAGTCATCTAGGACCTTAATTTAAGATTAATAAAGGAAAAGTTTCAGACATGTGATGGGAATTAAACACCATGCAATTTGTCTCTATACATTTTTTAAATATCCAAAGATTTTCGAAAATATTGGTCAGTTATCAGACTACAAAGCAAAACCCAACCTTACCCTTCACCCACCCAAAAAACCTAGGAGGACTTTACTAATAAATTTTCCTCACTTATCCAATGTAATGATATGCTGCTCAGCAACATAAAGAATATGGTCTGCATGTGGATCTTTCAAAATGTATTTGGACTTCCCTTGTGATCTAGTGCATGTTCAATTTTAATATGCATTCCACTTGTGTTAGAATTATTCTCTAGTTTTTGAAAGTAGGAATATATGTAGTTTTATGGAGGGATGTAATTTGCTTAAGATATGCATAGTTTTGACCTATTGTCAACATTTTCAAGTCATAGTTTTTTGCCTAGTGCCAACATGCTTTAATTTAAGGAAAGCAACATTAATATTTGCAAACATATATACATACAATTGTTCATCAACATAGTAGCTAAAATAGTGTATGGTTAGTTCTCAACTAAGGTGATTTTTGCCCACTCTTCCCACCTCCCCACCTCCCTCACTTCTCCATCCCCCACCAAGGGGAAAATTGGCAATGTCTGGAGGCATTTTGGGTTGTCACAACTGGGGAGGTCCTACTGGCATTTTGTGGGTAGAGGCCAGGGATGCTGCTAAGCAACCTACAATTACAGGATAGCTCCCTACAACAAACAATTATCCAGCCAAAAATGTCAGTGTGAGGTTGAGAAAGCCTGTAGTGTACAATTAGAAACATCTTAAACTTCAAGAGAAGAGAAATTATTAAGGAATCAAAATCAAAATAATTGACTCTTAATCATGTTATAGAAGTGTATGGCTTCATGCCAAGTTCTGCAAGCAGCGCGGGATAGCTAGCAGAGAAACCAAAGAAAAGACCTGGAGACAGCACACAAGACATACAAGTTTATTGGGACTGACTTATCGGGAGCGTCCAGTGGGGGCCAGTGCACTGCTACCATGGGCAGGGAGGGGGTTGCTTATATAGGTAAGGGGGCACAAAGACTTTGTGTTTGCCAAGAAAGGCTGTCGTTGGTATGGCCAGTGTTCCCAGGAACAGTAGCTCACGTGGAGGGGCTCTTTTCCTTTGTGATGTTCTTTGAGTGAGATAAGGTCCTGGGGAGACAGGCCCTGGATTCATCTGGGCCTCCTGCCCAAAAGGCTCTTAAAGGGCTCACAGTCTATTGCTGAGCGTGCAAGACTCTACAAGAAGAATATTATTAACACAAGAAAATGATTATACGTTTCTTAGTCGGAAAAATACTACAGAATAACATAATCTATGTGTTTCCCACAAAACATGTAAAATTTAAAAGTTGTGTAGCAAAATATTAACAATGACTCTTTTTTAAAATCTATTTAGGTGATTTCTAAATTTCTGCATAGATCAGGACTCTATTGAATATTTTTTAAAGTTACTTAAAAATTTTCCTTTCCAAAGCAGTTTTCTGATGCCTGAGATTTCATTACCATGAAAGCTTTATCTACTTTGCATAAAATTTTGATTCGTGGTAAAATGGAAATTCTCTTTACACTAGTATGTGACATTTGCATCTTAGTTTGTGTGGTAACACTGAAAGTGAACTTTCTTTGAAAAGAGAATAGAGAAAATCCGAGGGCTATAGTTAGAGATACTAAAATAAAATCTCTGGTTAAACCAGAAAAACACTGAAATTTTCAAATTAATGAATATAAATTATAGAAAGCATTATTAAAGCTACACTGCTTAAAGAAATGAGGTATTTTTCTATTTATTTTCCATATTGGAGAACTCAGCGTGAAATTAGGATTTAATAAATACTGCTGTATGATTGGAAAAGAGAATATTTTCTCATTTATGTTAACCTTATGTACTGAGTGAAGTTTCCAAAGATAAAGATAATTACTTATTAATTGTTAATATACAAAAGGTGATATGAAATACAGTACTTTATTATATGCAGCATGAATCTGTCCCTGAAAATGTGTACATATTAGCAATACTTTGGGGAGATGTGTTAGGAAGATTTTGACTATAAATAAAACCTTATCTCAAACTGGTATAAACTATAAGGAAATTAATTATAAGTAGGCATCTAAAGGAGAGAGGGTTCTAGTGATGGTAATATCAGGAGCTCAGGGCCATGTTCAAAGACTCGGGCTATTTACCTCTCTACTCTGCTGACGTTGGGGTCTTTACCCTACACCTCTTCTCTTTGGGGTTACAAGATGGCTGCCGATATTAGCTGAGTCTATTTTCTTATTCCTGTCTAGCTGGAGAGAAGGAGCATTTATTTAAACTATGGATAATAAATCCTTCAGTTCAGTCTGTTGAAATCATTCAGGACCTTTTCCCCTATCAGGGACAAGTTGCCAGCAGAATGTTGTGAATAGTTTGGCTTACACAGACTAATCAGGTCCAACTCTGGAGTGGGATTCAGAGTGTTTTCTGAACAAAAGGATTGTTTGAAGTTTAATCCTCAATTAAAATATATACTTATCAAAATCATATAGAATTTAGGTGAGAAGGAAGGTATAAAATAATGACAAAAACTAATATACTACTTGACAATAACAAAAGCACAGATTAGTCTTTTGGTCATCTTAAACATAAAGTTATAGCCTCTCAAAATGGTAAATGGCACCATATCTGGGCTTTAAATCATTTTATAAGCTTTACAAAGTAATTTTCATGAAGATAATAAAAACTCTGTTTCATAGAAGACCTGGATGCATTCTTTTTAAAAGCAGAGTCTAAAACAGAAACAAAACAAGAAAATCATCCTGTCTGCCACCAGATAAGTTGAAATTAGCAGGGATAGTAGAGACAGAATTTCTCTCTCCAGGCGTATCATATGCTACGGAAGCATCTTCATACTCTCAGCAACTGGAAAATTCATAAAGCACTTTGATGAATGGAACAATTGGCTTGGTTAATTAATTCACAGAATCAAGGTCAAAATTCTCCTCATTTGCCTTTATCCTCACCAGCTTGGTCCTTCCCAGGATCTGTTTGTTGTGGATAGTATTACTAGACAGTTTTCAATTTGTATTTTATTCAAATATGCAAGATCCTAATTTATATACATATTTCACGTGTGTGTGTGTGTGTGTGTGTGTATGTGTAGGGCATCTCTTAGGACTACCATGCCGTGTGATTAAAGTCAATGAAAAACTATATCAAGTCAGTTTAGGTAGGATATCCAATGGCCTAGACCCTTCAGGAATAAATTTTGGGTCACCTCACCAGGTAAAGAACCACAACCAGCAGAGGTACTTGCTGAGGGCAAAGGGAATATGGAATGAGTAGTAGAAGAAGGTAGTTATAAATATAAACTATGGCCACATAACCAGTTGCAGAAATAAGGACATTAATTGTTATGAGTATTTATTTTGTTGTGAATGTGTATATGCGTATTTGTATGTGTGTGTGTATATATATATATATCTCAATATATGTATCTCATAAAAGAGTGAAAAAACAAAGACACTTCATCAAACAGAGGAGCACCCAAAGCATCTAACTTTGAAAACCAATGGGACTTGCATTCCAATACCCACAAGATTGTAGCAGTATAGGAGATAGCTCTTAAATAGCCAGCCTGCTTAGACTCACCTGCCCCCCAGTTCAGCTCTGAGGCAGCCAATCACACCCAGACTTAAAGTAAAGGAAGTTCACCTGCTTATTTTAGTGTCAGCCTGAGGGGACGGCATCTAATTTAGCACACATATCTAGGAGCCTGCTGGAATACTCTCCGGAGATGGAGACTGGCCGGCGTCATCTTTGCAGCTGACACCCAGGAGACAGTCTCTTGATTGCCTGGTTCTGGAAGCCAGAGGGGCTTACATTCCTGGTCCCGCATGACTGCAATACTCTGCCACCCATAAAGGAGCTCTTACCCCTGCTGCTGCCCTGGGAACACCTCTATATCACCTGGCTCTGGTGGCCAGTGGGGCTTACACTCTTGGGTCCCACAGGACTTTAACCAACAGGAGAAAAAGCTCTTAAATAGTACCACCCCCAGGGCACAGCAAGAAGCAACAGACCCCAGAGCTGAGTCTTTCTGTGAAGGAGTCCTAATAGCTAATTGTCATGTCTGCTGCCTGAGGGGCAGGTATCTATTAAACCTGCACCTAGGGGCTGACTATAATCCTTTCCAGAGAGTCTGAAGGCTGGCACTATCCTCACCCTCTCCTCTGCTATGCTCCAGAGTGCCAGTGTCTCCTGGAAGGGAGGTTTACACACAGCTGGTACTCTGGTTTTTATATCTGGCACCCTGGTTTTTGCAGCTGTGGCCCAAGGGATGCCTCTTGATGGCTTGGCTCTGGTGGCCAGGGGAGCTTGCATTCCTGGAACTCTGGCAATCAGAGAACTAGTTCTCAAGAGGCTGCCACCCCCAGGGCATTGCACAGACAGCACACCCCCTAGTCTTTCTGTAAAGGAAGCCTCTTCGTTCATCTTGGAGTTTGGCCTGAGGGCAGGCTTCAGGTTTGGCACACACCTAGTGTACTACAGAGCTGCTCTCAAGGAACACAGGCTGTGGACGCCATCTTGGTGCTCTTCCTCTGCCTTGCTCCAGCTCCCCAGTATCTCCGAGAAAAGAGCTTATACACTTGTCTGGAGCTCCAATTTTTGTGATTACCACACAGAAGACACCACCAGATCTCCTGGCCAGCGGGGCTTATGCTTGAGGTGCCACAGGACTCTATATGTTTGCATACTTTTAAAAGCTGCTGCCTGAGGGTCTGGCTTCCAAACAGCCTCAATCTAGGTGCTAAGATTCTCCCCTTAGGGACACTGACAGGTCTTGGCACATCCTCAACAACTGGGAGCTTTTAAAAATACAATAGGACGCTGGACATATGATCCATACGTGTTATGATCTTTTTCTCAATTTGCTGTTTAGTAAATAATTCAGTTTGTGGTGTTTGGGGAAATATGGTGCTTGTAATCTATATGAACTCAAGTCTACTTATGTTTCCCTTTATGATTTCTTCTACTGATATTTTTGCAAATTTTGGTTTAGTTTTATTGGTACATGTTCCTTTTATCAATAACTCCATTTTTTCCCACCATAAAATAACACAATTTCATAGCACCTAAAATTTAAAAAAACACAGAAAGGTATGAAGGAGTAATTAAGATTATTCATATTTGTAACACTCAGCTAACTATTGTTAACATGTTCCTACATAGATTTGAAGGTAATTTTCAAAATAAATAAATATAGATACATGGGTATGTTGCTTAAAAATCTGTTTTATTCCTTATGGACATTCCTTATGGATAGGTTCCTTATTTATGGATAGCATGATTATAGATGATTTTTATTTTCCTCTTTT
Source organism: Equus quagga (assembly GCF_021613505.1). Taxonomy (NCBI): domain Eukaryota; kingdom Metazoa; phylum Chordata; class Mammalia; order Perissodactyla; family Equidae; genus Equus; species Equus quagga. The sequence goes on from NC_060267.1 coordinate 46,862,566, forward strand.
AGTCTTCTGTAAATTTCTAAATTTTCTATAATTTATGCAATAATTTGTGTAATCAGGAAAACTAATTAAAAGACAAATTGATGCCGGCCCTGATATGACTTCTCCTACATTAAACCCAGCATATATGGGCTTAAAACCAAAGCGCTCTTTCCCTGCTTACTCCCTGGCTTCCTGGCTCCAGAATCCACTATATGCCATGGAGACAAATGGCCAAGGACAGCCACCTGGATTCCTTATCATCTCCTCCTCCTCCCTGCAAACAGCCTCCCCAGGCCAAACGCAGGCTGGTGGGAAAGCTCTGACCAGCAAGGCCACTGACTCCGCCGACCTCTCTATAAGCAGTTGCATTCCTCACAAACTTTTAAAACCCCTCGCCTACCCTTTTCCAGGGAGACAAGATGAAATGAGACAAATTTGAGAGCTCACTCTCATCTCCCAGCTGATATCACCCAAAATAAAAACCATTTCCTTGCCACAAGCCTAGTCTTCTAGTTTTTATTTGGCTCCTCTTTTGTGGCTGGTAAGGAACCTATGTTTTTAGGTGCTAACAAAGGTAAATGAATAAAATCTGTTTGGTTGACTTTCTTTGAGAAATGATGAAAAGAGCATTCCCCAGGGTTTTCCTGAATTGCGTAAGTACTAACTCTAATGTCTGCTGCCTTGGTAGGTCTGATTATATAGTTTATTGCTTGTGCTGACTCTTGATGATGACCATCAACTGAAATAAAGAGTCTAGGTGCTATTAGTGAAGGAGTTTATTCAATAATCAGCATGAAGACTTTGAACTCCAGCCTTCAACAGAGGGCTCTGACGGAACTGCTCTGGTGTATGAGTTTAAGTGCAGTTTCTATCTTTTTCACAAACAGTGCACGTGCAGGGAAGAGGAAAAGAGAAAAATTTCAACTAGATTTTTTTAAAAAAGGGATAGAGTACATTTGAGCTTTTCTTTAGATGATACATTGAAGGTAACATAGATAAGAACTTGTTGGTTATATATCAAACAAGTTCAGAGATGCTGACGTTATCTACGCGTGGAGGGAGGCGAGGACCAGTGTCGTTAATTCGTCCCTCAATCTCTAAGAAATGCAGCTGGGAAATATGAGAGCGAGGCACCCCTTTATCTCTTCCTGCTGTGGATCTGCCCAGCTGGCATCATTAATCATGAGGTGTGGGGCTGCAAGGTTATTTGACACAGGTTGAGGTGGCCTGCATGGCTGCTTCACAGCACGGCATGGATTTTATTGTACTGATTCAAAGCCTATGCAGTTTGCTTGTTAGATTTGCCTGTTAGACCAGAGAGAGGGGTCCCAAAAATCTGTCCACGTGACTCTTGGGTCATCATGTATTTTGTGATTTTATTTTGAACTCGGTTTTATTAGAACTTTATCTGTGGGAATTCTTTGAGGTCAAATTTACGGTGTACTCTGCCAGAAAGGATTTAACTTTGCTTACAAGGCTGACTGGGGACACCACCAGTCTTGGGCTTCTTTAAATTAAATTTTCAGTTTGTAGTTTTTCAGGTTACACAAGAAGTACGAATTCTGGTCTCAAATATACGTGTATGCAAGGCTGTTATTAGAAATTGTCAGAGCAATAAGTCTCCGTTACTTTTTCCCTTCAGTTCATTGTTATGGTTGAGAGGTAAATACTCCTAATTTTAATATTCTGCTGAGCATATATTATTTTCTCATTTACTCTTTAAGGAACTGCCTTTCAGTGGTCCTGGTTTATTGGTAGTATTCAATCTCACATCCAACCGTGGAGAGGCCCAAGCTAGATACCTTATCCTACATGCATATTTAGGTCCTTTAAAACAAGCTCTAGTTTAGGGGCTGGCCCCGTGGCCTAGTGGTTAAGTTCGTGTGCTCTGCTGCAGGTGGCCCAGTGTTTCGTTGGTTTGAATCCTGGGCGCGGACACGGCACTGCTCATCTAAGCCACGCTGAGGCAGCGTCCCACATGCCACAAGTGGAAGGACCCACAACGAAGAGTATACAACTATGTACCGGGGGGCTTTGGGGAGAAAAAGGAAAAAAAATAAAATCTTTAAAAAAAAAAACAAACAAGCTCTAGTTTAAAGAGATTGAAAGTGCCCCAAAGGCTCTATTTTCAGCACTCTTTTCTCTCACAAAATTTGCATTTTCCCACCGTTTCTTGCATCTGAGGATATTTTTTTATTTTCCTGATAGCTGGGCCATGCACTTAAAATAATTCTGTAAGGTTGTTTTTCCATATTTTTATGTATTCTGGACTGGAAGAATTTCTCCAGACATCTGGTTTGCCATATTCTTGAAAGCAAAAGCTGGTCTTTCTCTAGCGTCTTTCAATCTTTCTTTCTTTTAGTAACTGTATTCAAAACTATACGTTTTCTGCCTATGTTGATTAAGATGCATTCTACAATATTGACACATAGTTCTTATACTGTCATTCAGCTCAAAGAATTTCAAAATATACTTTTTAATTTCCTTTTAATTCAAAGGTTATTTAACGGGATAATTTTCTACCCATATGAGATACGTAAAGGTAATTTTTTGTGTTGCTTTTTTATTTTATTGAAGTTGGATCGGACAACATATTTCTCTGATATTTGGCCCAGAATAAGACTTATTTTGCCTGCTATACAATCTACTCTTGTAAATGGTCCGTGTTTTCTTGAAAGGAGTTTGGTGGTGCTAAAGTGAAATGTATATATGTTAGATGAATATTAATGATATTGCTTCTCTATATTTGTTTTTATTATGTGTTAATTTGAAACAGATTATTAATAAACATACATCACAATTATTTATTTGTCTCTGCTCATAATTCTTTCATTTTTAGCTGCATTGAACTTGAAGCAATTTTGATAATTGTATTTGATTTGGTGGTCATTACTTTTATTTTTTTTTTTTACTAATATTAAAAACCCTCTTTGTCAATCATGCATGTTTTTGCTTTAAATTTTATTTTGTCCTTGTTAAAAATCACTCATTTTGTTACTTTGTTTCATATTTGATTATGTGTTTTCCATCTGTATATTTTTAACATTTCTACATTTTTCTTTTATTGTCTCCTATAGTAAAAAAAATTCTGATTTATGACACTTTGTTTAATATTAATGTCTCAAAATTATGATCATTGAGTAAACATTTTACACATAATCACAGTTATATTAATTTTCTACCTTTTTCTTTCTTTTTTTCTATTTTTTATGCTTTCTTCTACTTTTTTTCCCTCCTTGCCTATCTTCCATTGATATCAAATTTTCATGTACTGGTTTAAATATATTCTATCTTCATCTCAAATAAAGTAAGTTTAGCTTATCTTATCTACTTCCAGTCTTCCCCATGCTGCATGTTTTTATGGTCTGTAGTTTTGAGTTTTTTAATTTATATATTTATTTAAAATTTTTATGTTATAGCAAAATATATATGACATAAAATTTACCATTTTAAGGGTACAATTCTTTGGCATTAATTACATTCACAATGTTGTGCAACCATCACCACTATCTATTTCCAAAAATTTTTTATCACCCCAAACAAAAACTCTACCCATTAAACATTAGCTCTCCATTCTCCCTTTCCCTCAGTTCCTGGAAACTCTGATCTACTTTCTGGCCTTAGGAATTGGCCTAATTCTAAATATTTCATATAAGTAGAATCATACTAAATTTGTTCTTTTATGTCTGGCTTATTTTATTCAGAATAATGTTTTCAAGGCTCAATCATGTTGTAGCATGTATCAGAGCTTTATTCCTTGTTATAGCTGAATATTATTCCACTGTATGTATATAACACATTTTGTCTATACATTCATCTGTTAATGGACACTTGAGTTGTTTCCACCATTTTGCTATTGTGAATATGCTACAACAAACATTAGTGCACAACTATCTGTTCGCGTCCCTGTTTTCAATATATAACTGCAAGTGGAATTATTGGATCATATGATAATTTCTATGTTTATCTTTTTGAGGAGCCACCAAACTGTTTTTTCCAATGGCTGCACCATTTTACATTCCCACCAGAAATGTACAAGGGTTCAAATTTCTCCACATCCTCACCAACACTTGTTATTTTCTGGGTTATTTACTATAGCCATCCTAGTGAGTGTGAAGTGATATCTCATTTTATTTGCATTTCTCTGATGACTAATGACATTGAATATCTTTTCATGTGCATATTGGCCATTTTCAAATCTTTGGAGACATGTCTATTCAAGTTCTTTGCTCATTTTTCATTGGGTTGTTTGTCTTTTTGTTTTTGAGTTATAGGCGTTCTTTATATGTTCTGAATATTAAACTGTTCCCAGATATTTGATCTGTAAATATTTTATCCCATTCAGTAGGTTGACTTTTCACTTTATTGTAATATTCTTTGATGCACAAAAGTTTTTGTTTTTGAAGTCCAATTTATCTATTTTTCTTTTGTTGCTTGTACTTTTTATGTGATATCTAAGAATCCATTGACAAAGATTTACCCCTAGATTTTCTTCTACGTGTTTTATAATCTTAGTTCTTATATTTATATTTAAATATCTAAGTCTTTTATAGTCTTAGTTCTTACATATATAGTTCTTATATTTATAGAGTGGGAATAAGATTCAACTCCTACAGTTAAGTCATTGATCCATATTGAGTTAAGTTTTATACATGGTACGAGGTAGGGTTCCAACTTCGTTCTCTTGCACGTAGATATCCAATAGTCCCAATACCATTTGTTAAAAAGACTCTTCCCCTAATGAATTGTTTTGGTGTCCCTGTTGAAAATAAATTCACCATATGTAAATAGGTTTACTTCAGGACTCTCATTTTTTTGATCCAAATGTCTATCCTTATGCCAGTACTATAGAGTCTTGATTACTGTAGCTTTATAGTAAGCCTTAAAATCCATAACTGTGAATCCTCCAACTCAGTTCTTCTTTTTTAAGATTTTTTTTGGATATCAGGGTCTCTTGTAATTTCCTATAAATTTGATGATCAATTTTTCTTTTTCTCAAAAAAGCCTGTGGAAATTTCTGATAGGGCTTTCATTGACTCTATAAATCACTTTGGGTAGTATTGACATCTTAACAATATTAAGTCTTCTTATCCATGTACATGGACTGTCTTTCTATTTATTTGTGTCTTCTTTAATTTCTTTCAGCACTGCTTTATAGTTCTTAGTGTACAAGTCTTTTGCCTCCTTGGTTAAATTTATTTCTAACTATTTTATTCTTTTGGATGTTATTGTAAATGAAGCTGTTTTCTTCATTTACTTTTCAGATTATTTATTGGTGGTATGCAGGAACGCAATAAATTTTTTCTACTGATCTTATACCCTCCAATTGAAATTTTAAGTTTTATTTTCATAGTACATGATATTCTTTTTCTTACAGTTTTTTTTGAAACTTTAGACATCATAAACTTCATAAAATTCTTTACTAAACTTTACTCCACATATGTCATATGGGTTTCCTCTCACACCATTTCAGTTTTTGCCAATGCATCCTCCAAATCTTTTTTGAAAAAAAGGTCTATGTGTAGTAAAACTTGTATACCTGAAACCTATATACCTGAGAATGTTTTTATTTAAGTTGCACCTTTAAGTGAGTTGTTAAATAGAAACAAATATCCCATTGTGTTTAAATTGATATACTGTTAGAATCATTTAATTGATGCCATTGTGTTGGAACACAAAACAGCCCATCTGTTATATCAAGATCAGAGGATACAATTAGCACTAATATTGAATGAAATAAAGAACAAAAAACTATGTGTGGAGAAAACTACTAACCCCATTGTAAGTTTATTTACATCTTCAGTGAATAATAAAAAATAAATTGTTGACATCATTATTATATTGCCATATTTTATGATCACATGTAACTATCATGAGGCTTGAAATTTGTGCAAACATAGAAAATTGTAATTAAGATGCATCAAAAAAGGCTCTCTAGCAAAAGAATTTGATAACAGAGTCATGATTTCTTGAATCAAATGTCAGGAAATTCAATAAAAATAGTACCTAACATTTACTGGGTATACAAGCACTTTTATGTTCTAAATGTTTTAGATGCAAGACTTCATTTAATTACAACAATTCTATGAGGTAGACAGTATTTTTATCAAAGCTTTACACATGAAAAAGAAGTTAAACACAGCCCAAATCACACAACTAGCAAAGAGTGAGAACAAGATTCAACTCCAGCTGCCTGGCCCCAGAGCTGTGGCTCTTAACCATTACACAGGCTGGCCCTTTTAAACACCATAGATTGAAGCCGTTACCTGAAATAAAGAGCAAAAGTAACATCAAATTTAGTTTAAACTTTACCCCAACTTCATTATTTAGCAAATACATTCTTTGTTTGTCTCCATGGGCCCTAAATATTTTGTATCCTTCAGCATTTTCACACACACAAGTCCATTTACCATAGGCTATCATGATAAAGTATTTTAGGTTTGAACGACTGCTTCTATAGTTCTCTTTTAATTAAGTTCTCCAAGAGACAATCATATCTCTATTTCACGGCATCCTTTTTCAAAAAGGACTTTTCTATTATTCTGTTTTCATAAGGTTCATCTTCTTTTTCTTCATCGTATTGATGCCATTAATCATTGTTTTCTTCACATATTGGTAAAACGTCTGAAATTCATCTGAATCTTTATGGTTTATTTTTTTTCTGTCTGGAAGCTTTTAGACTTTTCTCTTTAATTATTTGTTATTTCATCTAATATGTTAAGTTGTGGATTTTTTTAAGTCTCTCTTATACAACAGTGCTTCTGATCTTGTTCATATATTGGCATATTTAGAAATTATAATATTTTTTCACCACTCTGGCAAATTGGTTAGTTGATGAATATCTATGTCGGATTTGATTTTTTAAGTTACATTTTCTTTTTATTTTACAATTACAATAATACAAATAAAATGTAAAGTATTAAGGAAATAATATTGAATTCATATAAAACTTCTAACATATTCTTTTCAAATTTTTGACAGAAAATTGGAATGTTCCCCAAGTGTAGTTGTGTTTAAAATATTAACAGTCAAATACTTATCTTTAAACTGTTTTAAATGGTGATCTCTTCAAATTCTTAATATCATTCATTTGCACAAGAGTGTCATAACATACAACAAAATATTTTAATGTTTTTTCTCTGATTGGTGGAAATTCCATTCTCTTCATTGACTTTAATTTGAATGACTCAACCTCCTTGAATTATATAAGTGTAACCATTCAAAACAATGTAATATCTTTCCCTTTTACTGGAAATAGAATGTGAAATTTTTCATGATAATAAAAATAAACTTCAAATCCAGTAAAACATGTTCATATTAAGTACTTCCATATAATTGTGAAGCTTTTTCTCAAGCACACAGATTTTGCACTATTAGTATAAATAATTCTTCTTTATGATCAAGATTTTGATATCAACTAATTAGCACTAGTGAGCAACTTAGGTGCTCAGAAACTCAATTATAGAAAACATTTCTTGATATTAGTAACTATCCTTTAACAAGAATGCAAAGGACAATAATTCATAAAAAAATTTTCATTTCAAATATTCTTCTAGTCCATAAACTCTTGAAAAACTTTGGCTAGTCAATGCCTTTCAATATGAAACAGCAATAGAAAAGATTGTGATTAAACTATCTCAAATAAAGCTGGGACAAACTATGCCCTTTTGATTTTTCCATTCTAACCTTTTTATGTTCTAGTCTCATTACAATGCATTCAACTACTCTGTTAAGAATTTCACAATGAATAAAAATCTGAAGCATTTAATCTCAATGTTTCCAAAATAAATTCTTGATGTAAAATCTTTGGTTAAATTTACTGTCTTTCAATCGGAGAACACATATTTACAGTGTTTTCATAACATGTTAATTTTTCTAAAATATTTCTGAAAAATTTTGATTACTTCACCTGTATTTTGCTACTTATTTTTGAGAATTAAAAAAGAATATTTGTTTGAGCTTTTCTCCTCAAGATTCCAATTCATGTCATCAACTCAGCACATTATTTAATCATCTGTATATTTATCAATCTGAAATTAAAATTTTTACTTAATAACCATCTGTCTTGTCATAAATCATCAATGTCTCCACTAATAATATTACTTGGAATTTGAATTTCCTCTGTTTCTCTCGTCCTAAACATAGCAATCACAATTTCCATGCACACTCATAAAGTGAATGATTCTACAATAGTATGTGGCATTTTTCACGTTAGTTATTAATTGTGTAACTTTTAACTAGCTTTTTATAATCAATCTAATTCTTTTGTAGCAATGTTCAAAAGAGAACTTTATCTCTTATTTTGTGCTTTCATATTATTCAACATTTTCAAATATTCTCCACATACAAATTTTACTTTTTGTTGTAAATGACTATTAAAAAGCTGTCTTCATAAACTGTACGAACAGCAATTGCAATGATAACTCAATCCAGAAAAAAATTTAACAGTGGAAACTTATGGTTGTAAGAAGTTGAAGAAATAATTTGAATTTATATATATTTTTACTATAAAAATATGATAGAATAATTAATAAAAGCCTTTCTAGAATAACAGTAAAATAAGTTCTGTAGAATAAAATGGGAATAAACATTTAAACCAATAGCAATCATGTAAAGTTTCTGACTTGAATAACAGCTTTTTCATATATTTTAAATGGATGATTGTGTACATTAAATTGTTATTGTATTTAGATTCCACTGGATATATTTACAAGAAAGATGTGAGTTTTCTAGTTCTCATAAGATAATGATCTTCTGCTTAGATCTAATCGCTCTGTACTTCCTTTTAAAAACCTTCTTTTAAAAAAAATAAAGAGAACTGGGCAAATAAAAACAATCACAGCTTAAATCTTCAGCATAACCACAATACATAGAAAACCTGCTAATTTAACAATTTAAACTTACTAATTACAATTTAAGTGTAAGTGGGTGGAGAAGAACACCTGAAATGAGCAGAGTTCACAGTGATGTAAGAATTCCAGCCGATCTGTCCAGAGGAGCAGGAATTTTTGAAGGATCCTAGAAGTGACAGAATCCATAAGGTTCACATCTTAAGAAAAAGATGGGTTAGACTGTGAAGAAGCTGTTCTAGGAACAGAAGAGTAACAATGAAGGCGCATGGAAAATGCATGCAACAAGAGGCGTTAGGAAGGCAACACTTCTCAGGGGGAGAGAGGAAGGCTCCGTAGAAGGATGAAGCATTCTCTCTTTGAGGAACAAGCCAAGATAAAGCAGGGCAAACAAGAGAAACAAGATAAAACTGGAAAATAGGAGGAAGTCTGTCCACAGAATAGTGCCATATAATGATGAAAATGTTCAAGCTATAGTAACTCAAGAGGACCCCAAGAGTTGAGAAATATGTAAAAAACACCCAGCTTCAATCCTAGCCACTCAAAAACCAAAAAAATTCTCTTGCTAGTAGTTGATTCAGGAATACCCACGAAATTTAAAAATGAACCACCACAGGTACAATCACAGTATCAAAAACAAAATATCTGCATATGTATAAAAATACTACAGGAAAAAAAGCAGGTAGGAGCTGGTTTGGTGGTAAAGAGGTTAAGTTCAAGCACTCCGCTTTTACGATGACCCGGGGTTCGCAGGTTTGGATCCCAGGCACAGACCTACACACCACTCATCAAGCCATGCTGTGACAGTGTCCCGCATACAAAATAGAGGAAGATTGGCACACGTTAGCTCACCAACAATCTTCCTCACCAAAAAAAAAGAAAAAAAAGCAGGCATATGCAAATATACACACACACAAACACTGCCAAAGGAAGACTCAATCTTTTCAGCAGATGAAAATATACTACAAAAATAACAGCCATGAACACAGAGAAAGTGTGACACAGCGTGCTAAAATGAATTAAAGAGATTTAAACACGTAAAGAACACTATGAAATATAAATACTCAAAGAAGATATGTTCAAATAACAGAAAGATATGATTAAAAAAGGTAGAAATCAAGAAAAAATTTAAAGAGATAAAAATTACCTTAGAAATGAACAGAAATTTTAATTTTCACAATAGCACACAGATCAAACAAAAGTACTGTAAAGGAGATAAAGGGTAGAAATGAGAAAAGGAAAAGAAAAGAACACAAAAATCATAAAGGACAATAATATTAGAGAGAAAGAGACAACTATAGAAAACAGTCCACTGTAAATGAATAGCTGGATCTCTGAAGAGAAAAAACAAAGTAGTGAAACAAAACTAATATTTAAAAAAAAAACTCCAGAAAGATTTTTTCCAGATAAATTACTTGAATCTATGTTAGAATGACAGTGTGCATGGGAATACTGGTCCAGAAAGGTCAGCTCAGACAAGTAACCTAGTAACAACTTTAGACTTTAAATGTACAAAGATAAATGCCTCTGCATTAACAGGTAAAAAGGGCCAAGTCATTTGAGGAAAAAATAAAAAGATTGGTATCAGAGTTCTCAACAACAATCATCAACACCACCATGAACGATAGAGCAAATATGCTCTAAAAAATAGGCTTAAGGAAAAATGTGTGAGCCAATAATTTTTGCATCTAGTCATACTGTTGTGTTTCACATACAAGGATTTTGGGGACAGAAGGATGCTTTCTTTTAATTAATATTTTTATTGAGGTAACATTGGTTTACAACATTAGATAAATTTCAGATGTACATCAGTATATATCCGATGAGGGAGGATGTTTTTAACATGCAAGAACACACGAAATACTATATCCACTAGCCTTTCATGAGAAATAGAACAGAGGATGACTTCATCTAATCAAGAGTTGAAGAAAATTTGGCAAAAGGAACAGTGGTGAAATTGAATATATTTAATTATAGATATAAGCCTAAAATAAAGGAAGGAGGGCTGGTGAATGATTGCAACAAGGTGAGGCAATATTATATACAGACTGATGACAGGAGATTCCAAGCTGTTGCTACTTTCTGAGGAAGAAAGAAGAATGAGCTGAAAGTTACAAGAAGAGAGAAGAATACTGCATACTCCAGCTTCAGGTCCAGGTGGATGAGGAGTATGAGAAAGACGCAGCTGCCCTGTGAAAGGCTTCAGGGAAAGCAATGCCCACAGAAGAGTCAGGATTTAGTTGTTGGGTATTAAAATGAAAAGGTCCATAGATAGAATCAAGGGGTGTATAAACGTGTATGGGCACCAAATTATACCTTTAGTTTTATTAAACTTTAACTTAAATATTGCATTCCCTCTGTTTTGAGTGTAGGTAACAATTACAGAAACATTAGCAGGATCTGTGATATTTTCTCCTCTAGAAATCACAAATCACTATTGTTACAGATTCCTCTAATTATCATTTACCTTTATCACTGCTCTTTCTGCCAGATATTATTATTGTGTGAAGAAAGAAGCACACAGATTACTATATCACGTTAAAAATATTTTTTAATCTATCTAGATTCCTCTGAAATTCCATATATTTTTATTTTACCCATTTAAAAACATTATTCTGAGGAAATCATAGTCTTCACGAGACTGTCAAAGTAGTCCACCATACAAAAAAGTTTAAGACTCCTTGAGTTCAGACAAAGAAGATAAACTGTCAGAAAAACGGATGAGAATATAAGGTTTTCCTAATGTCTTACCCTGAATTCCAGTGGACATAGTGAGGAATTTGGAGTCAGGTGGAAGATGAAGGCAGCAACTATTCAAATTTGAGTTGTCTGAATATAGGACAGTATGGCAGCAGTCTGTTCTTGATTTATAAATGCGGACAGTACAGTCATCTGCCTGACTTCACCAGAAATAATCAGTAGCATAATTAAAGAGAAAATATCCAATAGAAGATGTAAGATTCTAAAGAGTGGTAAACAGTATTTCAACAAGGAAAAGAAAATCAATTTAAAGAAACATCTGCCTAGGTAGATTTGTGTTTATCACTTCTGATAGCAAGAGATGCAAGAAACGACCTCTTAAGTTTCCTGAGAGTTTCTCTCTTATAGTAGAAACAAAAATAATCAATGAAATGCGCATTTCTAAAATAAATTGTTTATGTGTGAAAAGATATGTAAACTCTGTCTCCTAGCATCCTTCTTTAACTTCTCAATGCTAGGATGAAATCCAAAGGACAAATACCCAAAAGAAATTATTCAGTAGGGACAAATCACATGAGATCATTTGAGTTTCATTTCTAGCAAGGAAAGACAGAAGAGGATGACATTTAGTTAGCACAGGTCCTTAGGGAACTCTGCTCATAAGCCATAAGCATATTTTCATTCCCATTTGAATATGGTTAGAATACCTTCCCCCAGCTGATCCATATACCACTCATGGCTGAAATAAGGGATATAGAGAAAAAGACCAGGACTCAGAAGGCAAAGTAGGATCCTATATCTGAGTTTACCAAGAAACTCAACAATGCCCGTTATTAGTCATCCATATACACAATTTGCTTTCATTTTCATCTTTTCTGGATCTTACAAATTGATCCCAGATTACTTGTTTTCCAACGATAAGCTTCAACCTACTTCATCTGATTCCTCAAAGTTTATCATTCAAAAATTTTAGTTAAAATAATCAAATGCTACATACCCTGATATTTGAGTGTAGTCTGACCCTGTCTGTCAGTTAATATGCAAGTCAATTTCTCTACTCTACTGAAGGTCTTCTCAGAGTATTGCCCTTTCTTATGGCCTTGGTCATGACAAGCACAGTGTGTGCTTTGGGGCTGTTATAAGCTGATGCATCTCCAGAACCAAAGCACAGAGAATCATGAAATAAACCCCAAATCTCACTTTAAGAATGACACTGGACATATGCCTTCCCATAAAAATCTGAAAATTTAATTTTTATCTTTTTGTGTCTAAAAATATTTTATTGCATGAACAGAAACAGAGGAAGCAATATCTCAAATATTTTATGATATTGTTGTGTTTGTTTAATAAGTAATATTTAACACCAGTTTAAAAATAAAATTTCCAGAAGCTGTGTCTTGGTAGGTGTGTTTGTTTCCATGCATATATATATATATAATCTCATTATTTATATACTAATATTTGTAATAATACACTTGTTGCAAAATATATAGCCAAGAAAATTCAAGGCATGTATTCTCATTACTCAGTTCAAATGGCACAGTCTTACATATCTATCAGGCTTTGTAGCTTTCTAGGACTTTCTTTTTCTTCTCCACAGATCAGACTGGTCTCTTTTTCCTGTCTCTCTAATGAAAAGAGACTAGTATTTTGACTGATTTTTCTATGTACTGAGGCTACTCTCAAGTGCAAAGCAAAATAACTCCAAGAAACCGTAACATCTTAATCAGAGTTCTCTGGATCTCATTTACTGACAGTATTACAATTTAGTGTCTATCTTTCCTCATTTCCTTGTAGAGTTATCTCCTGTTTTTCTTTTTATAGACATCCATTTAATGAAGATTTCTCACAGCTGTGTAGATGTCCAATAACACTACATTTACTTGTGCTTTCTAAAGCTTATTTTAAACGTCTTTCTTTCTGGATACTAAAATAGCATATAACCTATGCCTCTATTTTGATTTCTTAGACAAAATAAGCATATATATAATTTACATTAATAGAGTAAATCATTATTTTCCTTTTATGCTAGAAACCAGCAAAAACCAAAAAGGAAAAGAAAAATATTGGTGAAATCAGGAAATATGTATTATATGCAGACTCCAAAATACATGTTAGAGCAGCTAGAGTTGGACAAAAGTTGTGAAGAAGAAGAAGAGGAAGAAGCACAGAGATTGTTGAGAGGCTGCAACTCTCAGAAAGCAACAGACAAAATATACTTCCTGAGTCTGAGGAATGCATGCTGAAAGGCAAAAACTCTCTCTCTTATTTACCACACTGACTGCAGGAACTGAGATAAGTAGAGCTATTGATTGATGCTCTCCTAAGTCTAGTTTGGTTAAGAGTAATAGAGAAGGTTGAAATATACAAAGCACCATTTAAATCAACTCTGTTGGCAGGACCCCGTCTGTCTCTGAAGAAACAGAGGAAAGAAGAGCCTTTAGGTCACGAAAACAAATTATAGGGAAAACACGCAAAATAGCTACTCCAAGAAAATGCAATGCATTGCATTGTTAATAATACTGTCACACCGTCTAAATAAAAATAAATATGAAAAATGGAAGGAAAAACTTGTTTAAAAGTTCTAACATTAACAGGTGTCAAACACTCACAAGAGAAATAATAACATGAAGCAGGTGAAAATTGTGACCAATTTCACTATGGATTTTTTTTTTTAATTAATGAAACAATCACCTCCATGAAGAAATACTACCAAGCCATAATTCAAGAACTCACCCTAAACTGATGAAATTCAGGAAAGAGAAGAAAAGAACAAAACCACCACAGAATAAAAGTCATAGTACAATGAGTCCCTAAATACAGTGGAAAACTCCAGAGACATGTAGGCTAGAAATTAGACAAGCAAGGGAGTATTTACTTCCTCCTGCAGCACATGGTGACAAAGATTGTCTACCAGAGAAGCTTACTAGACATTCAATGCCCAGAGTTTTTATTGAGGGTTGGTCATATAGGCACCCTCTGCATAGCACATACCAAAATACCAAGATTCCCAGAAGGAAAGCAAGCATTCAGTTTAATCCACATTATTTATACAGTTTACATATACTGAGCCACTCTTATCAGAGAACAGTGGGAACTCTCAGAAAACCCATGTTGCCAGATGCCAACCGAGGGGCAACTTCACAAGCAGAACTTTCTAAGACTTGCTGTCTCAGGCCTGCTATGTTAGGGTCTTTCCTGCACAGATGCAGCTAAAACAATGTTCAAAGGACAATTCACATACTTAACTACATGTGTCAAAAAATATCCAACTCAGAAAAGTCCGGAAAATAAAAACAAAATAAACTAAAAAAAAAAGCAGAAAAAATGGTTGGTGAAAAATTATGGAATTTATGAGCTAGACAACATGTCTTTTTTGACAGGTCAAAAATTAATTTAAGCCAGTAACTAACCTAATTGAGAAAAAAAATGTGGTGAGGGACAAGGCACAAATTCACAAGTTTACTTCTTTTCAAATAAATGTCAAAAGTTGTATGAAATAACAGGAAAACACATCTTAACCAATATCAAACTCTAGAAGAAAACATAAATATACTGATTTTCACAAAGAGAGACTGCTGTCAAAGAGTTATAACCAAAAAAAGGCTCCAGGCTCAGAGGAAAAGCAAATTCTATCAAATCTTTAAAGACAAGACAGTTCCAATATTATTTAAGCTGTTCCAGATTATAGAAAAAGACAAAAAGTTTAAAGAGATTTTTATGAAGCAAGTTTTATATCAATACCAGAACCTGAACAAGACTGAACCAAAAACCTATACTCTAATCCTACTTCTTTGCTTTGGGATATGAATATCAATATAAAAATCATGAATAGAATGTTAGCAAACAGAAATAGCAACAATTTTCCTAAAACAATAGTATACCAAGACTAAGTAGAGTTTATATCAGGAATGTAAAAGTAAGCCAATATTAGGAAATCTAGCCAAATAATGGACCAGATTTATAAATGTATAGGAAAAAGCATATTATCATTTCCATAAATTTGGAAAAGATGGTTCACAACTATGTCACTCATTCTTGATGGCAATACCCAATAGAATAGGAATCTAAAAATATTTAATGAACATATTATTAATGCAGATGTGGTGAATTTCACCATCCCTGAATGCTTCAAGTCTTTGGTGATGGAACTAATGTTGGCAACTCTCCTAAATATGAATTAATGCCTTGATGTATTATGCTGGTAGGGCAGGAAATTTAGGGGCTTCCATTTGGACCTTTGATCATATTAGCTCTCATTCCATAAATACAAGAAACAGTATGGAGATTTTTCTAATTTTCATGTATGTCTATTCCAATTATGCATTCAGGAAATGTAAAAATAACCACAGAGTGGGCCCATGAGACCTAATTGGTCCCATTATGATTTAATACCTGACCAACATAAGCCTCTGTTTTTATTAGTTAACCATTATGGTATTTGGGGATCCTCAAGTATTAGTGTCAATTCAAAGCAATGTCCACTAATCACTTAAAGTTCTGAGTGGTTTTGAGAGTCATCCTAGTAAACGGCAGAAAGGGAAGTCCTGGAAAAAGATCCATAGTATATTCTTGTGGTAGTGTACAAGGCCCCTCCTCAAGAGGATGTGGCCTCTTCTTCAGCCAAAGGGCTCTGGTTTAGGACTAGAAATCAAGTGAAATGCATGTTTTTCCATTGTGGTACTCAAGTCAGTTTTCTAGTCATTAGATGCAGAATTTCTCTTGGTATAAAGATCAAATAGGATTTTAGTAGGCTACCCAATTCTTTCATTCTGAAAGACATCATAGTCAATTAGGCACCACCGAAGATAGTTGAGAGTCAAAGTATTCTAATCACCACTTGGTGCTTGCTGTTCAGTATACTATTTGTGTCCATCTTGTATCTATTAGTTAGGTACTGACACTGCAGGATTCCATCATCCCCACTGAAATTGAGAAACTCATTTCAATCATCTACCACCATTACACCTTCTGTTGAGAAGATAGATTCTACACAGCTTTTCAAGGATACTGGTAATTCCCTCAATAATGTATTTCTCAATGCCCTAGTAAATGCAGTGTACTTTGGGCCCTCTCTGGTCATATAATGGGGAAAAGATGGAAGTTTACATATGATAAATTCACTTTAATACTCCTATCTTCCTAAATGTTTAGGTTCTTTCCTCTATATTCTGCCAGGTCTGGCATTAAACCTCATTTAATGTAAGTAATAAATTATTTCAAGCTTTAGTGAATGAAGCAAGTAAACTGTTAAAACTACCTACACAAGCAAACACATTAAAGCTAGAATCTGTGAAGGGCTATCTATATCAATACTGTATTAACCCAAATCCAGCATTATATTCTACCCTCTTTGGTCTAAAACTGTTAGAATCCATTCTCACATGTATTCTTTGGGTGTCTGTCAATAGAAATGAGCAAAATCTTGCAATTCTTTTGAAGTATAAAAACATTTATACTTTTTGGTCAGACTTTGTAATTGCCTTCCTCCCTTCCCCCTCCTCACATTGCCCACAACATGCTGAAGTGTGACTTTGGTTATGGGTCAAGAGCCAATAAATGGAGATTGAGATGAATCTTGAGGAAAATAAGTATCCTTTTGAATGTCATTTCCCAAGTGAGGTTACTAAAGGGTCTTCAGGCCAAGAAAGGCTAATTCCCTCTGACATGGGAAGGCAGACACTTCCACTAGAAAAGGAGTTGAAGATTCTCAGCTTAATTTATCCAAGTCCATGTGGATGTTGTCATTCCAAGTTTTAATGTCCTACTCTTTTCCCATTATTGCTCTAAATTTCATTTGGTGAGGCTTGGCAAATCTGTGAATATATCTTATATAGTAATTCTCTTACACACACAATTAACTTTTAAATCTGACTTGCAGCTATAAAATATGAGAATCTTTCAAGATCACCATAGGAGATCTCTGATTTTCTGACTGTCATGAGCTAAATACTTAAAATCTCAAATTGTCATAAGTTTTCCTGTGCAATTAGAAAGAGCCATACCACTCACAGTCCTTTTAGTCATTATTAATGAAATAAGAGTCAAGAGCAGTAGCCACTTGCTTTGCAAATACATAAGGGAAATTATTATTTAAATAAAGGTGGCATCTTAAAGCAGGGAAGCAAGAGGGATTATCAAGTCAATATTATTGGAACAAGTGGATAGCAAAATAAAGTTGCATCCATTCTTGACAATGTAGCTATATTTATATATATATAGGGTGTGTGTGTATATATATATATGGTGTGTATACATATATATAGTATATATATATATATATATACCAAATTAATTTTATATTGTAAAAAGCAATATGAAAGTAACAGAGAAAAATATAGGAAAATTTCAATGGAGGAGGTTTTTCTAACTATAACTCAAAATGCAGAAGTCATAAAGGAAAAAATTGATAAATAGAACTATATAAAATTTTAAAACTTCAGCTTGCATTTAAAAAATACAAAAAAAGGCTAAAGACAAATAACCAACTGAGAAATATTGTCAATTCATTAAAAAAGTGTGATTTCTCTAATATATAAAGACCTCCTAGAAATTCATAAAAACATAGAAAAATGAGCAAAGAATAGAAACAGTTCACAAAGTAAGAAATTCAAATGGCTCTTAAATATACACATGACTTCTAACCCCATCTAATGGGTTGGGATTCTTTGTCTTCAGTTCCTATACTCAGTGTCTGTTATTACCAATATTCTTAAAATTTGTGTGCAGATGATGTTGGGAATTTGCTTGAGATCATCATCTCAAACCCTTTCCCTCAGACAGGGCAGCTCCTCCAGTTAAAGCAAAGCCTGAAAGTCTCCAGCTCATATGTTAAGTTGGTGAAATATTGAAGTTAATGCAACAGAACATCAGTAGTTTGGTTTATTGTTATATAGATTTAGTTGCTTTGTGCTTTAAATCACAAAACCAAAAAACATATATACAAATAGTAAAAATCTGTTCAAATATGTTTTGTCTTTGAAATGGGTATCCATTATTATAAAAAGCATCATAAAGAAGGTTACACTCATATTTTGACCATAATGGATTGCATACAAATACAGATTCTGAGGTCAAACTCTGAGTAATAACTGACCCAACTAGACTATCCTCCGCGTGCAGTCTTCCACATTATAAGGTGAAAGAGCTAGAAGTCAAATAGCTGTGTTTTCAAGAAAATTGAAAACCACTACCAACCTACCTGAGTTACCCTAATTAATAAAGTCAATTTCTTACTTTGAGGATGAAATTATTAATGTTGACCATCTACACTTTAAATCCACAATTATTCTCAAGGTCCAAACCTGCATTTGTATGAAATGGACCACAATTTGGTGGTTACTTTGCAAGTCATTAGAGATGGTAATGATGCCACATCTCCAATTAAATTTTAGCCATGTTTTCCAAGTAGTTGATTCCAGCCTGAAGTTCCTGGTGAATAGCTTGGAATATGAATCCAAAATATACAGAGCTTAAAATGAGAAAGATTGTGCAAATCCAAGAAATCAGATCCATTCCTATTTGCATCTTAGAGCTTTTTAATCATCACTCCACATGAAAGAAATTACTGGCCTCAATCAGTGAAGCCTTCAGGCAGTTCTAACACAGTGCATAACTGGCTATCTTCTTGACCTGGATCACAGCTGACAAAAAGGACAGATGAAGATAATTGCAGCGTGACCTAAGTGGTAGGCATATATACTGTTCTTCACTGTTTGGCTGAAAGTCAATTCATCATCAGTGATATCCAAAGTCAGAACTCTCTGAGGACATGCCAAATACAATGGAGACAATATACATGATCCTGATTGCTAGCGAGTTGACTATAGGAATTTGGGGAAATGGATTCATTGTACTGGTTAACTGCACTGGCTGGTTCAAAAGGAGCATTATCTCCTTGATTGACATCATCCTGGTCCCCTTAGCCATCTCCAGAATCTGTTTGTTGTGTGTGATATCTTTAGATGGCTATGTTATGCTGCTCTCTCCAGATACATATGACCATGGTGAGCTAATGAACATTTTGGATGTTTTGTGGACATTTAGCAATCATTCAAGTGTCTGGTTTACTTCTTGCCTCAGCATCTTCTACTTACTCAAGATAGCCAATATATCCCACCCATTTTTCCTCTGGCTGAAGCTAAAGATTAATAGGGTCATCCTTGGGATTCTTCTGGCATCCTTTCTCCTCTCCTTAATTATTAGTGTTGCACTGAATGAAGATTCCTGGTATAACTTCAAGGTCAATCATGAAGGAAATATAACTTTGAAATTCAAAGTGAGTAAAGTCTCAAATGCTTTCAAACAGATTATCCTGAACCTGGGGGCGATTGTTCCCTTTATACTCTGCCTGATATCATTTCTGTTGCTGCTTTTCTCCCTATTTAGACACACCAAGCAGATGAAATTTCATGTCACAGGGTCCAGAGACGCCAGCACAGAGGCCCACATGAGGGCCATAAAGACAGTGATGATCTTTCTGCTCCTCTTCATTATGTACTATGCAGTCTTTCTTGTAATGACCTCTAGCTATCTGATTCCTCAGAGAAAATTACTGATGATGTTTGGTGGCATAATAACTGTCATTTTCCCATCTAGCCATTCTTTCATCCTGATAATGGGGAACAGCAAGCTGAGGGAGGCTTTTCTGAAGGTGTTAAGGACTGTAAAGGGTTTCCACCAAAAAAGGAAATCTTTTGTTCTATAGAGAATCTTGAATACAAGGAGAAAGAAATCAACAAAAGATTCTCTCTTTTCCCAATTGATTGCATTCCATTTTTATTATATGCTATTGGAAATCACTAATATCTATAATTATTCTAAATATTCCTTTGTGTTCCTTCACATTTCTGTCTTCTTTAATTTTGAATCTAATGTTATCATTGAGCCACACGTTTCCCTGTCTTTGCAGGAAAAAAATGAATCTAAATTCCACACTCACATTTCATATCATTGCCTAAATGTAAAGAGGTTCTACTTCTTTCTGCCATATCCTAGCAAAGGGCTTGAACTTAATGGGGAGAAGAATTTCAGGCAAACAGGCCATGGGGAAGAGATTTTAAAACATGTTAGCCTTATCTATAAAATCAATCATGTAAAAAACTGTCTACTTTGTCTGAACTGAAGGTCAGTCCTTAACTTTTCTGCCCTATCACTTCCATTTCTGGAATGGTTTCTTCTGATCAGGAAGAGGGAAAACAGTCTGGTGAGATTCTGCCTAAGGGGAAAGAGGTGTAATCTCAAGATTGAAGGTTTGGCCAGGAAAGCAGGGGTTGTACAGTTAAGAATATATATACAAAACCACCTTGAGAAAGAAGATTGAGAGTCCCATGGTCAGGTTGTTCCATACGTAACCCTAGCCAGCAATGCTCATTTTAGGAGTCAATTCTCGAAGATTCTTTGGAATGTTCTCTCTACCCATTTAGATTTAGGAATCTTTGACACGTTCTTCTCTCAGTATCATTCTCTTTTCTATTTTGTTTCTGGTAATGTTTTACAGATAACTAAGTTTTTAAAATTATTAATTTTATGCTTTCCTACTACACATTATATACATGTAAGACATATGGAAAATACAACATATGCTGTTTACATTGTAGAATTCTACTTAAATATAAGAAGAATCCTCGTTTATTTGATTTGTATTGCCTAGATTCAAATTTACTGAGTTGTCATATTTCCCAAAAAAGAATAAATCTAATTTAACAGTAAAATTAGTCTTATTCCCTGGAATATTGTTTGGCAAAAAAACTTTTCTAAAAAACATGATTGCCTCATCTCAAGAAACGACTACAGGGGCCAGCCCCATGGCTGAATGGTTAAGTTTGAGCGCTCCACTTCAGCAGCCCAAGGTTTTGCCAGTTCGGATCCTGGGCACGGATATGGCACTGCTCATCAGGCCATGCTGAGGTGGCGTCCAACATAGCAGAGCCAGAAGGATCTGCAACTAGAATATACAACTACGTACTAGGGGACTTTGAGGAGAAGAAGAAGAAGAAAAAAAGAAGACTGATAACAGATGTTAGTTCAGGTGCCAATCTTTTAAAAAGAAAAAATGACTACAATAAAGAATGTGAGATCATAAATCTTATAAAAGAAGTTGATTGTAACTAGAATAAAGTGCGAATTTCCTTAATTTTAGATTAAATTGCTTATTTTCCAAGAGACAATGTTTCAGGAAGAGAATTGTCATCAACAGCATTTCTCATATTAAATAAAACTAAAGATAACAAATCTTTATCTGGCACTTTTCACTTCTAATAAACAACTGCATAGAGGACAAATTCTTAGTAAGTATTACCATGTGCTTGCCTAATAACACTAGACCATTTATAATTAGATTTGTATCGTATCCTTCCCTAATTAACCATTTATGTGAAAATAATAATTATTATCCTTTGACTGAATGCTAACTCTCTACAATCTGACTGCAGTGATCTTTTCCAAAATTAAAATCCATTTCCACTAGGAGACCTGATTTGTGGGAAATTTATAACTTATGATGATGAAAATGAAGGTACATTCGCAAGTTTTGATATTTGTTAAACATAATATTTTTGTTTGCTTTTTGTGGCTCCCTGTTTGAAACTCAACTTGACAGGTCCAAATATGCAAACTTAACAGCAAAAAGCCTATTGCAAATTCATGAAATGTAATCTCTTTTAATTTGCCTGAGAGCAGTTTCAACCAAACATTTCAGTTATCACTCACTAAAGGGTGATAATTATAATTTGCCCAGGCTACAAAGCTAGTCAAGCTGTTTGTTTGGAACAATCAGTTGGTTTATCTTCATAAATGTAGAAGCAATCCTATTTCAGAGGAAAGCTGGGCACCTCTGGAATAATATCAGAGTCAAAATAATGGCAAATGAAAACATCATTCTATGATTTGAAGAACTTATTTATTATGCTCCAACTGGTCATCTGTAAATTTGTCCAGCTTCAGTGATATTTAAGATCAGTGTATTCTCTCTACCACCATGCTCAGTACAGAAGAAAACATCTTTATGGTCATAATAACTGGTGAATTCACAGTTGGAATGTTGGGGAATGGATACATTGGACTAGTAAACTGGATTGACTAGATTAAGAAGAAAGAGACCTCTTCAATTGACTACATCTTCACCAGTTTAGCTATCTCCAGAATTTGTTTGATTTGTGCAATGGTGCTGAATGCCCTCATAATAGTATTCTACCCAGAGGTTCATGAAAATGATAAAATAAAGATAGTCAACATCTTCTGGACACTCACCAACTACTTAAGTATGTGGTTTGCCACCTGCCTCAATGTCTTCTATTTCCTCAAGGTAGCTAACTTCTCCCACCCACTTTTTCTCCGGCTGAAGTGGAGAATTGACAGGGTGGTTCACTGGATCCTGCTGGGGTGCTTGGCCATTTCCTTGTTGATCAGCCTTATATTTGCAATGACCCCAAAATATGAGTTGCTGAAAATTGCAAAACATAAAAGAAACTTCACTGAATCATTTCATGTGAGTAAAATTCAATACTTCAGCCCAGTGACAATCTTTAGCCTGTTGGCAACTGTCCTATTTACTGTGTCATTGATTTCATTTTTCCTTTTAATTATGTCCCTAT
Source organism: Equus quagga (assembly GCF_021613505.1). Taxonomy (NCBI): domain Eukaryota; kingdom Metazoa; phylum Chordata; class Mammalia; order Perissodactyla; family Equidae; genus Equus; species Equus quagga. Next base: position 46,885,688 of record NC_060267.1, read on the forward strand.
GGAAACATATTAAACAAATGAAACTCAATGTTACAGGCTGCAGAGACCCCAGCACAGAGGCCCATGTGAGAGCCATGAAAACTGTGACTTTATTTCTCTTTATTCTTTTTGTATACTATCTGGCCTCTCTTTTAATGACGTTTAGCTACCTGATGAAAGAAAGAAAGTTAGCTGTGATGTTTGGAGAGGTTATAGCAATTTTCTATCCCTCAGGTCACTCACTTATTTTAATTATTGGAAATAACAAGCTGAGGCAGGCATTTGTCAGAATGCTGAGATGTGGAAAAACAGCCTGCATGATGTAAAATCTTAGCTTTATGAATGGACTTCAAAAGCAAATTTTACTTTCTAATAAAAAACAATTTTCTTATAGGTCCGTCCTCATTGTTTTCCACTTATTCCATTTATGTAGGGTACACGTCTTTAAGTGTTATTGAGACCTACTAGCTCACTAATGAATACATTCTCTACGTCTCTTTACACTCCAGACATTCTCATCTTCACACTCCCTTTCCTTCAAGAATTTCAAAGCTCATACTTCTCTTTGTGTCTTCTCACTGGAAATATTAGGCATGTATTGTGAATTTTTTACTTTGGCCCAGGGTGAAGCGCACCTGAGCTGCACTAACTGGTTTCTCACTTTTTTCTACCATGCACTTTCATTGCTGGCCCTAAATTGAACTCCCTTCGTGGCTCTCCTGAGTCACTCCCATTTGGCTTATTAACTAGGAACTCAGATCTCCCTGTCTTGTCTCTACTTCAGTTTCCTCGCTCCTCCCAAGTGAGTGATGCTTTAGGCGGTCTCCCAGGTAATACTTCCTAGTCGACCTTCTTTTGGCACCTCATATTAGTTTCCCTTGAAATTAAATTTCTTTTCAAACAACGTGGTTTCAGGCAGCACCAGGATAGGAATAGAACCCATTCAAACATCTCCCTATAAGGGATGTTCATATGTGTTCTTCACAATCTAGATAAAAGGACAGGAGTAACTAACATCAGTCAGACTGCTTCACTCAGGTTCCTTTCCTTGGTAAGACCCATGGGGGTTCTTTTCACTCAAGACTTTAGAAAAGAAATTAATTGGGAGGAATTAGCACACACAATGAATTAACTATATTCTGTCACTAAAAAAGCAATATATGTCCATAACACATATGGAGTAAATTATAAAAATAAAATGAGTCATTAATAAAATGTGGTTCTCATCAAATCACTCCCCCCTAGAGTGTCACTGAAACACTTGATCTGGCACGTCTAAGGTCATGTCTGTTCTCATCTGGCTGTGCATTTTTGCTCCCACCATTTTCTATGTCTAATTCTGGTCTATTTCAATCTACTCATTTCCTTGTATTATAACTAAAATTTACTTACCTGAAGATTATCAATTTTTCTACATATGGTCATGTAAAATTCACCCTGTAAAGTACTGATATTTACAGACTTAAGAACATAAAATTCATCAACCGTATTTCTAATATGGTAGCTATTAAGGTGCTATCTTTTGTACAAGACTGGAGAATCGATGTTCTTTTAATGAAATATGTTAACATATTCTACAAAGTACTCGGAAATTCTATGCTGGGATGAAGTTTATATTCTTCTGCAGGTTTAGATGAAATAAATGTTTTATACAATTAGTACTTCTGGGAAGGTTTTCCTCCATTATTCTGAAGTCCTTTCTTCCATGTTTTGTTTTCTGTATCTGCAATGTTTCAAATATCTTCAATGACCATGAATGGGGTTCAAAGTAATAGACTTGTGACAAAATGTTCTCTTGCAGAATTTTTTGTTGTTGTGCTTTTTTTTAAATTATGGTAAGAATATTTAACATGAGCTCTCCCCTTTTTAACAGCATTTTAAGTGCACAATACAGTATGGTTAACTATAATGTTATATAATGTGTTATATAATGCACAATATTGTACAGCAGATCTCTAGAATTTATTAATCTTGTACAATTGAAATTTTATACTCGTTGAATAGCAACTTTCTATTTTCCCCTCCCCTCAGGCCCTGACAACCACTATTTTAGTCTCTGTTTCTATGAGTTTGACTATTTTAGATACCTCATGTAAGTGGAATCATATTTTTTTTTTATTTGTCCTTCTGTAACTAACTTATTTCACTCTGCATTATAGTCTCTATGTTTGCGCATTTTGCAAGATTTCTTTCTTTTTTAAGACTGAATAATCCATTTAGCTATTTATCTGTCAATGGACAGTTGTTTCCACATTTTAGATATTGTGAATAATGCAGCAATAAACATGTGAGTGCAAATATCTCTTTAAGATTCTGATTTCAATTCTTTTGGATAAATACCTAGAAGTGGTTTCACTGAATCATATCTTAGTTGTGTTTTTAATTCTTCAAGGAACTTTCATACTATTTTCCATAGTAACTGCATAGTATTTTGCATAGTAACTGCACTATAACTTCCATGCTATACCATATACCAAAAAAGGTTTTGCGTCTAAAACGTCTTTGGCTAAAGCTATTATCATAGCTACTGTGAGCACTTTATTTATCAGGACACACTATGGCGAAGAAAGTGACATGCCTGTGTCAGGGATCATTTCCAAGATCAGAGGAAAGCTGTCACCTGCGAACATGGCTAGTATTGAGGCAGCTTGTCCAAAAATCAGGGCTGCATCTCAGGAATGAAGGTTTGTCCTTTCAGGAAAGATAAAAGAAAATATGCATTGCTGAGGAAGATATGAGAATCCCAGAATTATTCCATGGAAACACTATGTAGTAAAGTTTTTCTCAATAATTGAATTAGAGAAGCTATTTCAAAACATGAGTTAATGTGTAGAAATGAGGTAATTTAATTACCAATCTTCTGCCTAACAGGCTATAAAGGTTAAGGATCTAGAAACTCAGATGCAATTTGGTATGGAGGAATTGGGGAGTAAAATGAAATGCAGGATTTTACTCTCTTTTCTCTCATATGTACAACTGCTTTTGAGCACATTTTAAGTGAAAAGAAAAAATATAATATAAGATAATAAGCATGGCTGCTTATTATATATAGCATCACAAACAAAATGTCTATCAAATGTCACTTGACTAATAAGACAATGTATTATTTTAAGAAACCTTGTGCCATATAATTGTTCATCTGCACAATCAAGATAAGTGAGCTAAAATATTTTTTTCAAACCAAATAGTCTATACTTAGTGTTAACCTTTTAAATTCCCTGAAAATACACAGCCTTCAAATTTGGGACTTTTAGTAATAATCAATATTATCACTCAAAAAAATGAAGATTCTTCTGTAAATTTCAAATTTTGCCTATATTCTAATTGCTAGAAAATGACTGAGGTTTAGGTTTGCCAGATAAAATACAGGACACCCAATTAAATTTGAATTTCAATACTTCCCAGGAGTACTAATCTCATGCAATTTGGGAACTATACTAAAAATTTATTCATTCCTTATTTGAAATTCAAATTTAACTTGGTGTCCTGCATTTGTATTTGCTAAATCTGGCAACCCTATTGAGGTTACTAGCATGCATCGCAAATTAGTGAATCCAAAATTTGCAAAACATAGCCTCAGAAAGACAGGGCGTGATCATGAAAAGGAATCAGCCCAATTTGCATCTCTAGCAAACTGTAGCTCAGCCTAAATTAACCATAAGTGGAAAAGTAAAACTTGCTGAGAAGATAAATGGACATACGGTGGCCAGGCCTGGGATTGTCAACCACATTGCTTGTCAATACTAATTAGGATTTAATGAAAATAGCTACAGTCTTCATTTACCGTTCCAGTCTCCATCATAAGGAAGACTCCAATAAAAGATATAAAGAAAATAACAGCAAAATCTAAGAAGTAGATGTAGATAAACTACAACAGTTGACTAGAAACGAATTGGATATTTCTCTGTTTTAACATGACAATTGACATGAAGAGCACCTTAATGATCATAGCAGCTGGAGAGTTCTCGATGGGGATCTTAGGGAATGCATTCATTGGATTGGTGAACTGTATGGACTGGATCAAGAACAGAAAGATTGCCTCCATTGATATAATCTTCACGAGTTTGGCCATATCCAGAATTTGTCTATTGTGTATTATACTATTAGATTGTTTTATATTGGTGCTGTATCCAGATGTCTATACCAGTGGTAAACAAATGAGAATCATTGATTTCTTCTGGACACTAACCAACCATTTAAATGTCTGGTTTGCCACCTGCCTCAGCATTTTCTATTTCCTCAAGATAGCAAATTTCTTCCATCCCCTTTTCCTCTGGATGAAGTGGAGAATTAACAGTATGATTCCTAGGATTCTGCTGGGATGTTTGGCCCTCTCTGTGTTTATTAGCCTTCCTGTCCCTGAGAATCTGAATGATGATTTCAGGAGCTGTGTCAAGAGAAAGTGGAAAACAAACTTAACTTTGAGATGCAGAGTAAATAAAGCTCAATATGCTTTCATAAAGCTATTTCTCAACCTGTTAACACTATTCCCCTTTTCTGTGTCCCTGATCTCATTTTTCCTCTTGATTCTTTCCCTGTGGAGACACACCAGGCGGATGCAACTCAATGCCACAGGGAGCAGAGACCCCAGCATGGAAGCCCACGTGGGAGCCATGAAAGCTGTCATCTCCTTCCTCCTGCTTTTCATTGCCTACTATCTGGCCTTTCTTGTGGCCACCTCCAGCTACTTCATGCCAGAGACTGAATTAGTTGTTATGGTTGGTGAGGTGATAGCTTTAATCTATCCCTCAAGCCATTCATTTATCCTAATTCTGGGGAACAACAAATTAAGACAAGCATCTCTAAGGGTGCTATGGAAAGTAAAGTATCTTCTAAAAAGAAGAAATTTCTGACAACATAAAGAGATCTGAAGACAAACTATCATTTTCTGGACAAAGGAAGACAAGATATTTCTTAATCATCTTCAGTTCTTGCACTCATGTTGGTTTCATATGGTTAATTACTCTTGAAACTTATTTAGTATACTTGTAATTTAGGAAATCTCATGTGGAGCTGATTTTGCCTTTTTCTCTCTCTCTGTCTCTCTCTCTCTCTCTCTCCTTCCCTTCAAGTTTCTTTTTTAAACATGTTTCAGAACATATAGAAGTTAATATCCAAATAGTTAACTGTGAGAAGAGAGAGTATTTTCATAGTTCTAAATCATATCTCCAGATGCAAAATCGTATGACTAATTCAGGACAACTGTAATAGCATATTGTTGTTATTTACATCTCTGTGAAAAGCAGCTAGCTCATCCTCATGGTCCTAGCTAGAAGTTTTTCTATCTTAGATCATCTATCTAAGTTCTACCTTTGGAAAAGGCTCAATAAGGTGACAGTTCTTAAATGCTACAAAATTCTATGAATGTAACAGAAATTAATACTGAATATAATCACAACTAAGACATAAATTGTGATTAAAATAAATATTGTCACAGCAAATTCAAAAATTCTTTTAGGATCAAAGATCAATGAAAGAAAGACAATCTGTAAGTGTGAGAGAAAGAGAATTTATGTGGAAAGTTTGTATGAAATAATGTTGGCTAAAGAAAGAGCCAAAGTAGAATTATTTATTGCTTATTCAAGGATATTTCTTTACAAAAGACATGTGTAAGTTTACTTTCAGCAAACTAGGACTGCACCAGGCATTGAGTGTCAAGATACTCTGATAAGATGAGAGCTTTAATCAAAAACTCCTGTACTGAGATGTTAAAAAGTCAAAACTGTCAAAGGAGACATTGATTCAGTACAGATCATCTCCATACCCCAGGGGACTATTATTTGGATGATGCATAAGTCATCCATGAGATATCTATTTGGGAAATTCCATCAAAGTGTCCTTTATATTTTGGCAATAATATTTTGGAGTGATCAACTCTGGTACTAACCAGCCTAGAGTAGCCATGGACTTGATCTGCAGAAAAGAAAATATTTGTAAGATATATTAAATGTTTGGATCAATAAATTTGGTAAAAATTAAACTTACTTTACACTAGTTTCATGTTAATTTTTCTTCTTTGAATCTGGGGCTGTAAAAAATACACATTGATTAAATTGATACATTTAGAATGATGTATTGAGTGTCTTATAAGTTAAAGAAACAATAGGAAATACCTGTCCCCACCCCTTGCCTGAGCAAAGGCCAGCTTATGTGTATTTATTAGGCATGGGGACAAAAAAATCCTGAGAGCTATGGGAATCTTGGAAGCTCCATGTTTGATGTCTTCATATTGTAGACCTTAGAAACTTGATCGTCTAGTCACTTTATGAATGTAGCATCTTGACAATCACTTGCTCTGTGGACAGTAGCCAAACAAAGGATACTGAGGTGAAAACAGAAGCCATATTGGAGACCTCTTACTGTACATAATTCTCCTTACTGACATATCTAGGATAAAAGTGATATAGCCAAGGCAAGTGGTTTACCTTCTAAGATTATATTAATCTTGAGAAATCATACAAAAATAATAATAACTCAGAGTTGAAAGAAGTATTTGTACTGTTTCATTCACCCCCAGTGTTTGGAGTAAAGTTTTCAGACTTTCTCTAAGACAGTGTAGTAAAGGGGTTACAAAGAATGCAAGCAGTGTCTTTCTGGTTTTCTTCATTGTTTGGTAAATGGATATACACTTCCACATTGAATATCTGAGTGTCAGGCACCATCCTGGGTGCTGGAAATACAGATAAGATGTAACAAAGTCCATGCTCTTATGCAATACACAGTCATGGAAAACATTAAAACACAATGATCAAGTAAACAAAGAAATGGTTACAAATCATGATTAATGCAACTGAGAATAACTGGAGATGAGGGATAGCTTCCTATAGTGTAGTCAGAATAGACGGACTTGAGGTACTGAGATTTCAAGCTGAGACCAAATGACAAATATAACCCAGTCATGCAATATTCTGGACAAATAACATCCCAAAAAGATGTACAAGTGCCTGAGGAAGAGCAATAAGGTCTGAATGACCAGAGCATGGTGAACAAAGGGTGACTGGTAGAGCATGAAAGGCCTTGTAGGTCGTGCAAGGGAATTTAGATTTAAGTGAAATGGGAAGATATTGAAGGAATTGAAACCATGTATAGCATAATTTTATTTGTATGTAGATTTAAGTTCACTTTGGTTATATAAAGAAGGGATATTGTATGTGTTTAGGAAGAGGAGTACAATTAAGGGGACCAGCTAGTCAGTTATTATAATAAGTAGTCGATATGAGAAATCACAGGGGCTCAGATTTGGATGGTGGCTCTAGAGTTAGGGAATTTTTTACTGGATGAATTCTATATATTGTGTAGATAAAGATAATAGGTCTTGTTGATTGATTATAAGAAAGGAGAGAATTCAAGGAAAAGAAAATTCTAAAAACTTTTAGATTGTTTTTGCTTTAGCACTTGGGAGTACACTGCTACCTACAATTGAGGGGAAACTGTTATTTGAGGGATGGGAGATTAGAAATAAAAAAACTCTGTTTCTTACAAATTATGTTTAAATGATCTATAAAATAACCAAGTGAAAATGTCAACAGATGATTGAATATATGAATCTATAACTAAGGAAAGAGATAAAAGATATGAATTTGGAAGTCATTGACATATAAAGGGGATTACCTAAAAAAAAAATTATGGATAGAGACATAACACCAGATCTGAGCTGTGAGATGTTCAAATATTTAGAGATTAAATTAGGGAGAAGCGACCAGCAAAAGAAAATAAGAAGCTCTTAGGTAGATAAGAAAAGTGACATAGCAAAATAACCTTTGAATTTGGCAACATGGATTCAACTAGTGACCCTAACAAGAGCAATGTTAGTGAAGTGTAGGGGCAGATGCAAGGTTCAGTGGGGAAAGTTAAGGAGGGAACGAAAAAATCTGAGAAAGCAGAGACATGGAGCATATATAATATTTTTAGTAAGTTGTATTATTAAGGAGAGCAGAGAATGGGAACAATGAAACATTTTAGTGTTGTCATTCGTTTTGCTTTTAAGTCAGACGATATAGTGAGTACATGGAAATTGAAATGATTCAATAGAGAGGGAGATAATATAGAAGAGGTATAGCATTTGCTGGAGCATTTATGTTAAAATCACAGCCCTGACATAAAAAGGTGGAACCCTCAGACCTGAGAGAGGGATATTTAGGTGAGCAATGCTAAAAATATGGAACCCCCAGATTCCCTGGAAACTTCAGGGCCACCAGAAGCAGACCACTACCCTGACAAGAACAGAAGAGCCTCTCTACTCCTGGAAACTGTTCAGTTAACTCAATATGTGGCAAGTTGAAATTTGTTCTCTTTAATAATGCTCTACCACTCTTCATGGCTTCATGCCAAGGTTTCAACATAGCCCTATCAGGTGAGTACAGTTTCTATTCCAAAAGAAAATAGCTTCAAGCTAATATTACCACATACTGTTAACATATCAGCAGGAATGAGAAAATGTACCTAAAATGAGGATGGTAGACCAAGGGATCCTCTTTATTTAGTCTTGACATGGAGAATTTATTGACATGGAGGCCTTAAGTAATGACTTAGGACTCAATATTCTGGCAAGGGCAAATAAATCTAGTCCCAATATTCTCTTGGGCCAGCTCCATGAAACTTAGACACAATGATGGCCTCATATATAAGGGGGAATTGCTGCAACTTCTTTGACATAATATTAAGAAAGAACAGAAGGCAGAAGTGATGTCAGCATCACGGCAGAGCGAGCTTGCCTGGGACTCTCTCCCCTCCAACATACAAAAAAGAACAACCACATTCCAACAAAATATTACCCTAATAGCACAGAAATCCTCAGAGAGTCACAGCAGCCAAATGATGGAGGGTGGAGAGGCTAGAGCCCCCCTCAGAAGAGCTGGAATTGGGTAAGAGAGATCGTCCCTCCCTCCACTAAGGACTGGGATCACTGCTGTGGGAGGCTCCATGAAGGAAGGAGTGGGGGAGGGGCTGCATGTCCATACGATCACCCAGGAATCCCACAGACGTGCAGCCCAGATGGAAGCCCCCTAACAGGGGAAAGTTTTCACATGGGGTGACCTCAGCAAGCCAAGACCCCAGGAGAGCAGATAGCAAGAGCTGATCAGGAAACCGGATCTACGCACCAGAGAAGATGCCCCTCCCTGCCCCAACCAGGGCTGTGCCAGCCATCTTGGCTGAAGGCGGAGGGCTCAGAATATGTGGCTCTCGACCCCCATCTAGTGGCGACAGGTTGTAACTACAGTCGAATCATATCACAATGGGGAAGAGCCGTCCATCCTCCAACATCCGGCAGTTCATAAAAGCTCCAGACCACAGGGAAAACAAGCACCCAGAATTATGCCCTGAGGATTCAGAAATAAGCAAACTAGACAAAAATGAATTCAGAATAGCTATAGTCAAAAAAACCCAATGAGGTAAAGGAAAATATAGAGAAACAAGTCAATGAGTTTTGGAGTTACTTCACAAAAGAGATTGAAACTATAAAGAAGAACCAATCAGAAATACTAGAGATGGAAAATACAATGGATCAGATAAAACAGAATACAGATTCCCTGAATGCCTGCGTAGATGCCATAGAGGAGAAAATCAGCATAATCGAAGATAGACAGGTTGAATGGCTCCAGACACTCAAAAAGAGAGAATTAAGAATAAAAAGGAGTGAAGAAAATCTCTGAGAAATAGCTGACTCAATGAGGAATTGCAATATAAAAATAATTGGAATCCCTGAGGGTGATGAAACAGAGAATGGAGCAGAAAGTGTGCTCAAAGGAATAATAGCAGAGAACTTCCCAAATCGAGAGAATGAGAGAGAAATATGTGTGGAGGAAGTTTTCAGGTCTCCTAGATATGTCAATGTAAAAAGACCTACTGCGAGGCATATAGTAGTAACACTGGCAAAAGTGAATGACAAAGAAAGAATACTCAGGGCATCAAGGCAGAAGAAAGTAACCTACAAAGGAACCCCTATCAGACTTTCAGCAGATTTCTCTGAAGAAACCTTACAAGTTAGGAGAGATTGGAATGGCATATTCAAAACCTTAAAAGATAACAATCTTCAGCCAAGAATACTCTATCTAGCAAAAATATCCTTCAGATATGAGGGAGAAATTAAATCTTTCCCGGACAAACAAAAGCTAAGGGACTTCGTAGCCACAAGGACCCCCACCCCCCACAAGAAATCTTCAAGAAGGCCATCATACCCGAAAAAAGAAATAAAGGGAGAAAGAGGTCACAAAACACAGAGTAAGGAGACAAATAGATAGAATCAGAATAGGATAGTAAATATACAACTATAGCATTAGGATAAAGGGAAAGAAAACACCAAAAACAAAGACAGTCTTATCACTTTAACCACAAACCCACAACACAAGTTGGAATAAGAGATGACAGTAATAACTTAGGAGGGAAGGAGAAAGGGGACTGAATCAGTTTAGGCTAAGGAAATAAAAGGCCACCAGAAAATGGGCTATGATACACATGAGATTCTGTATGCAAACTTCAGGGTAGCCACTAACCTTAAAAACAGAACAGAGACACAAAAAATGAGGAAATAATAAACTGCAGATGTCAATGGGTAGGCCAAAACACACAGGACAAGAAACAAAGGTAATGCAGGAAAAACAGAAAACAAGTGACAAAATGACAGCATGAAGCCTTCATGTATCAATAATCACTCTCAATGTAAACAGATTGAACTCTCCAATAAAAAGACACAGAGTGGCAAGATGGATTAAAGAACAAGACCCAACAATCTGTTGTCTCCAGGAAACATGCCTCAGCTCCAACAACAAACACAGGCTCAGAGTGAAGGGGTGGAAGACGATAATCCAAGCTAATGGCAAACAAAAGAAAACAGGTGTCACAATATTTATATCAGACAAAGTGGATTTCAAGATCAGGCAGATAAAGAGAGACATAGAGAGTCAATATATAGTGATCAAAGGGATAGTACATCAAGAAGAAATAATGCTTATAAATATCTATGCACCCAACACAGGAGCACCAAAGTTCATAAAGCAACTATTAACAAACCTAAAAGAAGATATTAAAAATAACACAATAATAGTAGTGGATCTCAACACCCCACTCACATCATTGGACAGATCATCCAGAGAGAAAATCAACAAGGAAATGGTGGAATTATATGAAAAGCTAAGACAGTTGGACTTAATAAAGATATATAGAACACACCATCAAAAAACAGCAGAATACACGTTCTTCTCAAGTGCACATGGAACATTCTCAAGGATAGACCATATGTTGGGAAACAAGGCAAGCCTCTATAAATTTAAAAAAATTGAAATAATAACAAGCATCTTCTCCGATCATAATGTTATAAAGCTAGAAATTAATTACAAGAAAAAAGCTGAGAAAATGACAAAGATGTGGAGACTAAACAATATGCTATTGAACAAGCAATGGATCATTGAAGAAATTAAAGAAGAAATCAAAAAATACCTGGAGACAAATGAAAATGATAACATGCCATACCAACTCATATGGAATACAGCAAAAGCTGCATTAAGAGGGAAATTCATCACAATACAAGCACACATCAACAAACAAGAAAAATACCAAATAAGCAATCTTAAACTACATCTAACTGAACTAGAGAAAGAAGAACAAAAAAGCCCAAAGTCAGCAAAAGGAGAGAAATAATAAAAATCAAAGCAGAAATAAATGCTATTGAAATGAAAAAGGCAGTAGAAAGGATCAATGAAACAAAGAGCTGGTTCTTTGAGAAGAAAAATAAAATTAAAAAACCCCTAGCCAGTTTTATAAAGAAAAAAAGAGAAAAAGTTCACATAAACAAAATCAGAAATGAAAGAGGAGAAATAACAGACTCCACAGAAATACAGTGAATTATAAGAGAATACTACAAAAAACTATATGCCAACAAAATGGATAACCTAGAGGAAATGGATAAATTCTTAGAGTTTTACAATCTCCCAAAGCTAAGTCAAGAAGAAGCAGACAGTCTGAACAGGCCAAACACAAGGAAGGAGATTGAAGCAGCAATCAAAAGCATCCCAAAGAATAAAACCTGAGGACAAGACGGCTTTCCTGGGGAATTCTACCAGACTTTCAAAGAGGATTTAATACCTATCCTTTTCAAGCTATTCCAAAAAGTTAGGGAGTATGGAACACTTCCTAACACATTCTACGAGGCCAAAATCACCCTGACACCCAAGCCTGACAAAGACAGCATGAAAAAGGAGAACTACAGGCAAATATCACTGATGAACATTGATGCAAAAATTCTCAACAAAATTTTGGCAACTCAGATTCAGTAATACATCAAAAGGATTACACATCATGATCAAGTGGGATTCATACCAGGGACACAGGGATGGTTCAAGATCTGCAAATCATTCAATGTGATACACCGTATCAACAAATTGAGGAATAAAAACCACATGATCATCTCAATAGATGCAGAGAAAGCATTTGACAAGATCAAACAGCCATTTATGATAAAAACTCTGAATAAAATGGGGATAGAAGGAAATTACCTCAACATAATAAAGGCCATATATGACAAACCCACAGCCAACATCATACTTAATGGGCAAAAATGGAGCTCCATCCCCCTGAAAACAGAAACGAGACAAGGATGCCCTCTGTCACCACTCTTATTCAACATAGTACTGGAGGTTTTGGCCAGAGCAATTAGGCAAGAGAAAGGAATAAAAGGAATCCAAATAGGGAGGGAAGAAGTGAAACTCTCGCTGTTTGCAGACGACATGATCTTGTATGTAGAAAACCCCAAAGAATCCATTGGAAAACTTTAAGAAGTAATCAACAACTACAGCAAAGTTGCAGTATATAAAATCAACTTACATAAAACAGTAGGATTTCTATGTTTAATAACAAACTAACAGCAAAAAAACTCAAGAACTCAATCCCATTCACAATTGCAACAAAAAGAATAAAATACCTCGGGGTAAATTTAACTAAGGAAGTAAAGGACCTATACAATGAAAACTACAAGGTTTTCCTTAAAGAAATAGATAAGGACATAAAGAGATGGAAAGGCATTCCATGTACATGGATTGGAAGAATAAACATAGTTAAAATGTCCATACTATCTAAAGCAATCTACAGATTCAAAGCAATACCAATCAGAATCCCAATGACATTCTTTACAGAATTAGAACAAAGAATCCTAAAATTCATGTGGGGCACAAAAGACCCTGAATTGCTAAAGCAATCCTGAGAAAAAAGAACAAAGCTGGAGGCATCACAATCCCTGACTTCAAAACATACTGCAAAGCTACAGTAATCAAAACAGCATGGTACTGGTACAAAAACAGGTGCACAGAATTGAAATCCCAGAAACAAAATCACACATCTATGGACAGCTAATCTTCGACAAAGGAGCTGAGGGCATACAATGGAGAAAATAAAGTCTTTTCAACAAATGATGCTGGGAAAACTGGAAAACCACATGTAAAAGAATGAAAATTGACCATTCTTTCTCACCATTCACCAAAATAAACTCTAAATGGATCAAAGACATAAAGGTACGACCTGAAACCATAAGGCGTCTAGAGGAAAACGTAGGCAGTACACTCTTTGACATCAGTATTAAAAGGATCTTTTTGGACACCATGCCTTCTCGGACAAGGGAAACAATAGAAAGAATAAACAAATTGGACTTCATCAAGCTAAAGAGCTTCTTCAAGGCAGGGGATCACAGGAATGAAACAAAAAAACACCCCACTAATTGGGAAAAAATATTTGCAAGTCATACAGCCAACAAAGGGTTAATCTCCATAATACATAAAGAACTCACAGAACTCAACAACAAAATAATCAAACAAACCGATCAAAAAATGGGCAGGAGACATGAACAGACATTTCTCCAAAGAAGACATATGAATGGCCAAGAGGCACATGAGAAGATGTTCATCATCACTGATCATCAGGGAAATGCAAATCAAAACTACACTAAGATATCACCTTACACCCATTAGAATGGCAAAAATAACTGAAACAAAAGTAATAAGTGTTGGAGACGTTGTGGAGAAAAAGGATCCCTCATACATTGCTGGTGGGAGTGCAAACTGGTGCAGCCGCTGTGGAAAACAGTATGAAGATTTCTCAAAAAATTAAAAATAGAAATACCATATGACCCAGCCATCCCACTGCTGGGTGTCAATGCAAAGAGCTTGAAGTCAGCAATTCCAAAAGACCCATGCACCCCTATGTTAATTGCAGCATTATTTACAATAGCTAAGATATGGAAGGAACCTAAGTGCCCATCAACTGATGATTGGATAAAGAAGATATGGTGTATACACACACACACACACACACACACACACACACACACACACACAATGGAATATTACGCAGCCATAAAAAAGAATAAAATCATCCCATTCGCAACAACATGGATGGACCTTGAGGGAATTATGTTAAGTGAAATAAGCCAGATAGAGAAAGACAATCTCTGTATGACTCAACTCATATGAGGAATTTAAACATGTGGACAAAGAGAACAGATTAGTGGCTACCAGGGGAAGGGGGGGGGGGGCACAAAGGGTGAAGGGGAGCACCTACAACACAACTGACAAACAGTAATGTACAGCTGAAATTTCACAAGATTGTAAACTATCATAAACTCAAAAAAAAATTTTTTTTAAAGATTAAAACCGGCTTCCCATTGTTGTAGCAGGCTTTTTCCAATTGCATACATAAGTTTGGGCAAACTGAAATTGCCCTATTTTGGCCATTTTAAAGTGAGACCTCCTTTAGTATGTTTAATTAACATAACCTTAAGGGTGGATTTATATGCTCTTACAATATCAGGCAGGGGAAACTTTCCGTAGTAAGATAGAATGTTTATCCCCACAACATAATCTATAGCACAATCAGGCAAAAGAGATGTAATTATTTTACGTAAAGCTCATTTAAATATACCAATTTTTACAAATCTTTATCTTAATTTTTCTAACTTTTATACTTCTAATGATAACATATTAGAATTCCGTTAACAAGTTTTGGTATTACAATATTATGTTGGGAAAGCATTTCAAGCTAGACATAACATCTACTCTCAAAAACATCCAGGTAAAGTTGAAATAAACTCTTCATATAATATTAGCTTAAACACTTTAATCTTTACAGTCTTATCAACCTGAGCAACCTAATTGTGGCTTCAAATATTTCCTGGTCAGGTTTCTCACTGTGATTTCTGCCTCCTGACCTTTTGAATTTTTTCAAACTGGGGTGAATAGAACAGGCTTCTCTGATGTCCTTTAATGTTGAGGAGACAATGAGGGGGGTCCCTTTAGCCATCCAACCTTAGGTAGTGTTTTGTTAAAACCTTTGTTTTAACTTTATTTATGTCTGTTCTATTGATCCCATTTCCTTTATTTTTAATAACTAGTTAAGGATTTCCATCCTGTTGGGATGAGTTCTGTGACTCTTCTCTTTCTGATTTCTCTTTGTTTGCTTAATGTTTTCATTAGCATCTGTAAGACCACAAGAAGCTGAGACCGCAAGTTTGATTAAGTCTTTAAGACTAATTATTGCATTTTCCTTTTAATTTGATCGTTCCATAGGTACCAATAAAACAGCTGTTTATGATGAGAGCTCTCTAAAAATTTTTCCAACTAAAGGATCCATTCTTTGGCCATTTTCTGTTTGGAGTTTAAAGAATATTATGGCCATGTGGTGTTACAAAAGAAAATCATCCCTATTTAGACATTGGCTTATAACTATAATTAGACCATCTATTCAGAATCAGCCTCACTGGGCTCTGCTTTGGGACAGACAGAATATTTCCCATTCCAATTCAAAAAGACAGACAGACACACAGATCCAGACACAGAAAAGCCAGGTTCCCAGATTAGGGATAGAAGGTCCTACAACAGTTCCCACTCTGAATGTGTGCCCGTATGTCCCCCTCTGCAAACAGAAAGGACCCCAGAAGGACCCTCTGTCAACAGAATTGACCCCAGAGGAGAGGAAGGAAGTTCACAGGCATCCCCAAGGCAACTTAACCTATTTCAGATGGAGTCTGTCAACTCACCATGACAAAGAACAAATAAACAAACACAAATCTAAGGCCTATTTCCTTGCCATAAGAAAATGTGCCTAGGGTCAGTGGTACCAGGCTAGATGGAAAGTATTGGGACAGTCCCTAGGGCAAATCACCTAGGCAGCTGCTAGACTGCTTCCAAGGAAGTCCCAGTAGGCCTGGAGCTGCCGAGCCAAGGACAAGAGCCTCCTGATTGGCTTGCCAGATTGTTAGTGCCTACAAACATAGGTTCTTTACCCGCCACACAAGAAGGGCCAAGTAAAAACTGGAATGCCAGGCTTATGGCAAGGAAGTATTTTTATTTCAGATGATATCAGCTGGGTGATGAGAGTGAGCTCTCAAATTTGTCTTGTTTAATCTCATCTCCCTGAAAGATGGGAGATGAGGGGTTTTAAACGTTTGTGAGGAATGAAGTTGCCTGTAGAAGAGGGGGAAGTCAGTGGTCTTACTGGTCAGAGCTTTCCCACTAGCCTGTGTTCAGCTTTGGGAGGCTGTTTGCAGGGTGGAGGAGGAGATAATAAAGAATCCAGGTGGCTGTCCTTGGCCATTTGTCTCCATGGTGGGGAGTGGATTCTGGAGCCAGGGAGCCAGGGAGTAAATCAGGAAAGAGTGCTTTCGTTTTAACCTGATATATGCTGGGTTTAGTGTAGGGGAACTGATATCAGAGCAGGCATCACAAGGTCAAGGTGTTGGTTCAGTCTAAGGGCTACAAAGAAGAATCTGTTCCAGGACTCTCTCCTAGCTGCTGGTGATTTGCTGGAAAACTTTGGTGTTCCTCAGTTTTTGCTACATCACCCCAATCTCTGTCTTCATCTTCTTACAGTATTCTCCCTGTATGCATGTCTATGTCCAAATTTCCCCTTTTTATAAAGACACCAGTCACATTGGATTGGGGGTCACCTCTACTCCCATATGAGCTCATCTTAACTAATTACATCTGCAAAAACCCTATTTTCAAATAAGGTCACATTCTGAAACACTGGAATTAGGACTTCAAGATATGACTTTATGGGGACATAATTCAGCTCACTTTTCTTTATATTTTGTCTAGTTTTGGAAGATTTTGCCTCACACCATTTCCACAAATGCATATACACAGAAGAAATAAGTTGAGTCAATGTGTATGAACTCACTGAAGTGCATTAGGTAAAATCGAATGTCTCTAAACCAAGGGGAAGTCTGTCTGATTGACAGCTAGATGATGAGTCTGTCTCTACCAGGGCACTCTGAGGGTAAACTGGTGCTGGAGGCCCTCTTGAATCCCAGACATAAACAGAAATATACACTATGGTACACATGAATTGAAGGACTGCCAGAGATTAAGGAAGATTACAAGGTAGTTTTCTCTGTGTTTGAGCTGAGAGAAAGGCATGTGTTTTGATAATCTGAACTTGGCAAACTCCCTTACTCGTCTCAAGAATAAAATTTTTTGCTCTGGAATATGGTGGTAGTTAAGTGCTCACAAAAATTATTAAAATCTGAGCTACAGGGCTTTGTAATCTCCCAGCTGCCCTTCTTTCCCCTTGACTGAGACCCATCACCCTAGAAGGAAAACAAGAGCCAGGACGTTAATGCTGATAACTTTATTGACGTTTTGAAGTTGGAGAAAGGAAAGGCCAAGAAGTTTACACCACTGAGAAGTCTATGACATCAGTGGATCTGTATCATTTCTGAAACAAAGAAAAGGATTTTAGACAGATGTAATGACTTGGCCTGGGCATGATCTATGCAAGGCATCTATGAGGCATCAGAATTGGCCACCTCAAAATGTGTATCTTTGGCTTTATCATTTTTAAGAACAAAAGATTCTGAAAGAAAATTTGACCTTCCCCCTACCTGCCTAAAATAATTTAAGATAAAAGGCCTGTCAGGACATCACCATAGATGACTCTGGGTATTTTTCAACTGGGAGGGTCTTTTCTAAGCCCATTCTTATCAAAGCTCTGTTTACCAAACATTTGATTTTCTATTTCCATGTGAATTGCCTTCCTCCCCTTTGAAGTCGAAAACTACTACTCCCAACCACTACTTCCTTTGTTTTTAGCTGAAGATGATGTTTAAGTTGGCAGCTTGGCCATTTTGTTGAGTTGCTCAGTTTTCCTGAGCATCCCCCATGTATAAATGTTATAAAGCTTTGTTTAATTTTCTCCTGTAATTCTGTCTCATGTCAGTTTAATTAATAGCCCAGCAAGAAGGACCTAGAGTGAGTTAAAAAAAATGTTCTTCCTCCCCTACACATCTCTACCATTAAGTAATCTTATCACAAGATATCATATTAAGAGAGAGGAGAAGAAGGAGTGGGGAGGGGGATGAAGGAGGAGGAGGGCAGGAGAAGGGATAAGGAAAGGAGAAGAGGACAAGACAGGAGATGAAGGGAAAGGAGAGGAGAGGTAGAAACTGGGGCGGCTGTAGGCTAATATATGAATAATGGAGTCAAAAACTAAACCCCAGCTCAGTGTATAAGCCTTACTTTCTTTTGTGAGAATGGAGGGGACTCTTCTGTATGTAAGGTTGAGTTAAGGAGAATCATGGCAAGGGCAAATCTAGACAAAGAGTTTAAGAGTGATTAAAGTCAAGATTTAAAAATAAGAGAAATGAACAGAAACAAGAAGAGAGAATTAGGAAATTTAAAGAGAAATTCACTAGATTGTTGAATAAAAATATAATTAATACCTAGAGAATCACTGGAGACCATCTTTAGTTGGGTTTCCTTATCATTGGCCACTGTGCTGACCACCCTGGCCACCTCTTCCATGCTGGCCTCTCTGGCCACCAGGGCCACCCTGGCCACGTCTGCCACCATGGCTACCCTGGCTGCCCTGGTCTTCCTCATGATCCGAGCCTCTTTGGCCACCTCGACCATCTTGGCCACCTCTGCTAGATGAGTTTTTTTGGCCTCCCTGGACATTCTGGCTGCAAGGCCTATACTGCTGACCATGGCCTTCCCTTCCATTTTTGCCTTTCTTGCCACGCAGACCTCCAAGTCTTCCTTGTGATTCCTCTGGGACTTCTTCAACTAATCCATCAGCTGCTAGGCAAGAGAACACAGATTCAGACAGGAACAAGTAAAGAGAAAGGTTAGCCACAAACTTAAATGAGACAAGTGCAGAATCTACAATAGCCCAAATTTGATTAGAAGTAGTATATCACTGGCTTAAATGGTGCCAGGTAGTGACCAGGGCCCATTGCTTAGGAGAGACAGGGCAGAAGTCCTGCCCTCTTCAGAGCACATGTAGTTAAATTAGCACCTCTTTTTCAGCCCATCGTCATTTACTCTCCCTCTTTTGAAGTGTCTGCCACTATTCTATACTGCTATCTATCCTGAACTTGCCATGATATACATGAAATCATCCATAAACCACCAGATATCTACTGACTTCGGAGAGAAACCACCGGATAGACTCATTGTGTCTACCTATAGGTATACATGATATCTTGACACAAATCTATTGAACAGGGGAAAATTCACAGCCACTCTGCTCTTCCCAATAGCAGAGTAGTCAAATAACACACACTGTCCCCTTCTTATATCACTTTCAACAAACTGTTAAGTCCACAGCTTCGCAAACAGAAAGTATAAATAAAGCCCTCCCTATATTGTCTCATTTTGCAAGTCTCTGGTACCTATAATTGAGTCCAAGCCCTCATCATCTCTTGCATCAACTTTCAATCATTTCTTTATGATCTCATGGCTGTCACTCCGCCAATAATTCTCTTGTGGATTCAACATATATTTTATTTCATGTCCGTGTATTTTATTGTGTCTTATCACAGACACTAAGATTCCAAGCTTGAAAGACACTTAAATTCCAAGCTTAAAATCTATGCTCTTAAGCTGCTTACTCCTCACTGTTGTTGGATCAGCAAAGAAATTGCCATGTTAGTCTCCCGTTCAAAAATCTCTTTTCTACCCATAGAATAACTCACAAATTCAATTAGTCTGTCACAACATCCTTAATAAACTAGAACTAACCCACATCCCCAAGTTAGTCTTCC
Organism: Equus quagga; assembly: GCF_021613505.1. Taxonomy (NCBI): domain Eukaryota; kingdom Metazoa; phylum Chordata; class Mammalia; order Perissodactyla; family Equidae; genus Equus; species Equus quagga. The sequence continues at coordinate 46,905,690 of NC_060267.1, forward strand.
TATATTCACTTCAACCTTCCTGGATGATTCAGCGTTCCTAGACCATTGAAATATTATGTTACATGCATAGATTCAGCAGAGATTTAGCAATGCATTTCATTCTACTTTCTCCCATTCCTCCACTCTCCAAGGTCCAGATCACATGTCATCTCCTGTGGGAGGCCTTCACTTTTCTCCTCTGCTTTGAGTTTCCATAATACATTCTTTTGCCACTTTTCTGATAGTGACCATGATTATGTCCAAAGTAAATCTTCCATTAGATCCTGAGCTCCTTAAGGACAGAAACAATGTCATTTACCTTCGTATCCCTGTTGCCAAAAATAGGATCATGCCATGGTTATTGTTAAGTGTTAAATTTTATTGAATTAATGTTGTGGTAGAAAATATAGATAACCAAATAATTTTTGGGGGTGATCGTCAAATAAGCATGCTCTCATAAAGACAGTCAAGACCAGGTAACATAGGTGAGAAAAAATCAGAAGGAAAATAGTGATCACACTCTCTAGACCTGAGAGAACTCTTAAATCTAAAGCAAATCTTTTGTGTGTGTGTGTGTGTTCTTTTGTTCTCTTTCTGCACTGTGAAACTAGTGAGTAAACCATATAATAGAATAGTTGATAAAGGAAATTTTAATAGATGAGTGATTTTTTAAATTAATGAAAAAATCATAGAAATATTGAATTAGACCAGTGACTCAGAGGTTCTTAGAATCCATTTAGAAAAATTCTAAATAAGTTAACTGAATTCTTCAGAATAACTCACTTAATAGCTGGGGTATTTCCTCTTCCTCTGAATGGGCTTCTGCAAAGAAAGAATTAAAAGAAGAGTGAAATATTAAACATATTATAACCTGAATGGAAAGACCATTGACAAGTCAAGAACTTGGAAAAAATCATTAAGCACGTGTGGGGGATCAGAATTGGCCATCCCAAAATGTGTCTCTTTGGCTTGATTATTTTTAAGAACAAAAGACTCTGAAGAAACTTTGACCTCCCCCTCAACTGCCTAGAAGAATTTAAAACAGAAGGGCCTGTTCCAGGAAGGAGCTAATACAATGAGATAACTGTAATGTAATGTAAAACATGTCTCTCAGGTCACATTGCCTGTAGTTGGCCCATATCCATTTCCATCTCCATGTAAATTGCCTTCTCCCTGCTGAAGCCCAACATCCTCCTTTGTCTTTTGCTGAAGATGATATTTATACTGGCAGCTCAGCCATTCAGTGAGTTACCCAGTTTCCTGGGTTTCTCCCATGTATACATGTTATAAAGCTTTGTTTGATTTTCTCCTATTATTCTGTGTCACGTCAATTGAATTTGTAGCTGAGCCAGAAGGACCTAGAGTGGGTAGAGGAATTCTCTTCCTCTCCTACAGTTTGGCAACCTGGATAGGAAAAAACATCACTGGTTGGACACTGGTCACTCCTGGACTACCGCAGCCAAGAGATCCTGAAACCCTGACAAGAGCCAGGAGGAGGTAAGTGTTCTTACCACGTCAATCTCCTGGATCTCTTCCTGCAGGGTCCAATAAAAGTGAGAGTGGTGAGTTTTTTCCTTTCATAAATTTAGATTAGCAGGAGAAAATATTGGTTAAGCTAGCTTCTTGGACTTAACAACTCTAGGATTTGGTCTGAGTACTCATTTGTTAATTGACCCATTTCCTCCCAGAGACAGTCACAACTTTTCCTTGTCTCTGTCTTTTTTTTTTTTTTTTGTCATTTGTCACAAGATGCAGGCATGTCTATAAGCCTGTTGTCTGGGAATATGCACTTGAGGAGGAAGCCGTTGCCAAGGGCATCTTGGAAGCCAAAGAGGCCATAAATTTGGTGGGCACAGGTCAAGCAGTTAAGAGCCATTAGGGCACTCACCACCTCAAGAAATCTCCCATGAAAGGATAATTTGAGTCACAGAATGGGGCAGATGACACAGGTCCCTCTGCCAACTTCAAGAAAATGTATTTGCAATGATGAGTTACTCTATAAAGCACACGTGATCCCCAACCCACAAGACCTCCCTCCTAGGTATTATTCTGGCTCTAAGAGACCCAAGACTTAGCTGAAGCTATTAATTTGCATATTAGATGAGGTTTTTCTTTTGTGTTATTCTGTGTCTTGAGAGCTTGGCTTTGTGACATTTCTGGTCTCCCCCATGCAGAGGATGCATGTACTGGCATGCATCTTGGTGTCCTGTTGAGTAGACTGGAGTTGTGGGACATATTCTCTTTGGCTAGCTGTGACAGTTTTCAGGGGAGTTTATCATAAAGGGTCCCAATTACTTTCATTAGGGGCCTTTGTCATCTCAACCTTCATTGCTTATTGGGCAATGATAGCCTTTGCTTTCTTAGACAATTTTTGGGAGTGAATTTTCTGGATCTCTTTTGGGGACACTTCTTGCATTCATGGTTAAGCTTATTGGTATGAGTCACTAGTAAGATCATACTCATCAATGTGGCCAGACGGTGGATTGTTTAAATTGGAAAAACCTCTAAATTGGGGGGAAAAGATTTTTTTGAGAGCTCTCATCGTAATTGTTTTATTGGTATCTATTAAAAGGCCAAATTAAAAGGGAAATAAATAAACAATGTCTAGCCTTAAAACCCTGACTCAGATTACAATTAAATTGAGAAAATGTAAAAATGTAAGTGTTGATAAGATTATAAAGTTTGGGATGTTTGAGCTAACTTTATATAAAGAGGTTATATAAACTTTGCCTATGTAAGTTTTAAAATGTCTGACTGAGAATACTTCCCCTGTCCAAAATTATAAGACCAATTGATAAAGTCCTAATGAAAGCTATAATGGAATTTAGATGAAATTTTGTAGAAAAATTGATATATTTACTGACCTTATGTGAAGTGATTATGTCTCTTTTTGCCTGACTATTATAGATTGCATTGTCTGGATAAATATTGGGAGTCACTGGGAAACATTTCCCATGCCTGTTGTAAGACAGCATATAAGTCTGCTCTTCAGACAGTGTTAATTAAACATACTAAAGGGAAGTCAGTAGGGTTGCCCAAGCCCAAGCAGTATGAGATAAAAACTAGAGGCTAATATCAAGTGCTAATTAAAAAGGATAATAAAAGCCCCCACCCAAGTTAAGTTGTTCTAGTGTTAAATTGTACACTTAGAAAGAAGACGTTTGTTAAATGCTTTGCACAAACCTTTAAAGTTGTGATACACTGTCTTGAAAGTTTTAAAACATAAAAATCTTTTGATTCACCTCTTAAGTTAAAAATTTTCCCTCATACAAAAAAGCCAACTGGAAACACACAATGTAACTGGGATAGTGGGTCAACATTTTTTGTTATTCAAACTACAATCCAGTTCTTTGTGGCACTGGAAGCAACATCTTTGTCTTACAAATCTCTGCAAGGCCAGAAGTATGGCTCTAAAAAAGCAATTCACAGTTCACCTGCCTTTTGGCAGTCCTAAAACTTCCCGTGTTCCTCTCAATGCTCCTAGATTTTGATTGAGATAAAAGATTGAAACATTAGAAACTGATAAGGCAAATATGCCCCCAGAAACTCCATCTTGAAGAAAACTTGACTGCTTTCTTTTTGTCTTTATAATGTAGATTTTCTGTTCCCATCTTCTCTAGGACCTGAGAGACATTCTTTGAAATGCAAATGTTTCTCATAAGCTAGTGAGTTTTGTATTACACCTGATTCATGACAAAAATTTAACAGAAGCTATAAGGTCTCTATCTGTGTCCACCAGTGTGTTTATGTATATTATATATGTGTGACATTTTACCTCCAGATAAGATGGCCAAAATTAAGAACTCTGTTTAATTGGCTTAAAATAAGCACTTACAGAAATTATTCCTAAAAGTAATCAAAACTAACACAAATGTCTTTCAAGTTAACATGATATGAAATAATCTTTGGTAAATAAAAGCTTGTTTAAGTTTGTTGGTTTGATTAAAATAGACATGTCCTTGGAGTTATCAGCATTGGATATGATGTAGACACACAGCCTGAGTTTACTAGTCAAATAAGTTCCTGTTATCCCTGTTACAAATTTGTCAGCAAAAATAGCTTAGAATGACAGTTAATTTTGTTTAATGTCTCATGAAGTTTCATGGGTAATCTAAACATAATTGTTGGGAACAAATGTTTAGATGTAAATGAGATAAGAGTTTAAACTTTTAGCAATAATTATATTTCATGACATGTATTACATAACTTCCAAGATCTCTTTGGTAACCTAAAACTTTGAAGTTTTGCCAGGTTAATTTAAATGAAAAAAATTCATTGAATATCTAGATCATTTCCAAATAAGATAAATTATTAGACATTAATTACTAAATGTAAGTTTGCCTATCTTCATCTTATTACAGAGAAACTAAAAGGTGTTTGAGTCTGTTGGTAAATATGTCTTGTTGTTAAAAGATTGTAGTATAAAATAACATTTCTAAAAATTATAAAAAATGTTTATCAATTTGTCAAGCCACAGAATGCTAATAGAAAATTTTTACAATTGCTTTTTTAGTTTTTACTTAAAAATTGAGATTTCTAAGCGTTAAAAATTCCAATATGTGATTAAAGTTACTAAAAATTAAGGAAAATATGTTTGCATTCAAGGAAAGTAAGATATATGTTTTCAGTAAAGAAAGAATAAAGGATGGAAATATTTTTGTTTGTTGGTTTAATAAAGATAAATTTGTCCTAAAGTACTAGGAGGAAAAAAGGAGGTGTGGGACAAATTCTGAATGTAAAAAGAAAAAGTTTCATAAGGTTTGTGGAATACAGACCCTGAGAAAAAGTTTTTTTACATGGTCCAGTTGGCTAAGATTGACGTGAATTTAGCTAAGTAAATGAGTTTTAATGTCAAAAGTTAGCTAGTGCAAAATTAGAATTTCATCTTCTCTATCCTAAAAGGATAATTTTCTTGAACCTTTAGTCTGTTGTTGGTAAAGAGACTATAAAAGGTTTTTTTTTTTTTTTGAGTAGTCTACGAGAAGGGTAAAGATTTTGTGCTTTATCAAAATTAATTTCCTGTGTTATTTTTATCAGGCACTAAAGTTTTTCTTACAGCTGTTAAATTTTCTGCATTTTCCTGAAAATCTTTAACTGTCACCATGGTTAAATGGATAACTAAGAATGTTTTCAAAGACAGCTATGACATTTGTGAGTAAATGTTACTGATGTAAGTGTTAAAAATTATTATATAACATTATATAATATATAATATGTAGCATATGATGTTATATACTATATAACACTCCAAAAGTTCTAATCTATCCTAGTTGTTGGTCATAATTCTAGCTACTATCTTAAAATGTTATATGTTACAGAAATAACCAAGTTTCTTTGTTGATTGTCATTTTTAAGTCTTTTGTCATTTATAGACCGTTTTACTTTACTCTACTTTTACAAGTGTTTTCATTTTTAGAGAAAGATTCATGGAAAGGACTCTGACACATTCTAAAATACAAGTTTCTGACAAACTTTCAGAATATAAAACTGAAGATGGTAAAAAATTACAGAACTCCGACAGAGAAATTGATGACTTCATGAAACTGTTAACAAAGATCAAAATCAAGAGTTGATTATATGGGACTGAATGAAGTGATGAAGATGATTATAAATCGTGTCACTTTTCATTTGAAATGTTGCTGATTTTTTAAATGTTTTGTTTTTTGTCAAATTTAAGGAAATATTTTTTCTCTTTTCTCTTAAGCTAACTATGACTTATAGAAATTTGGTAAATTATACTTTTGTAGATGGAATTGAAACATTTATCTTTTTCTCCATGTTTGATCCCTCCAGAATTTGGAAGCTCTTATGAGTAAGTATTGTTATTTTCAAGGCAATATACTTACTTGCATAAATTCAATAAGAATCTATTCTCCTTATAACAGGACACAATTGGAAACATTGGTTATATTACCCAAAATTTGACTGGAATGTCATATTTTACAGAAACATGCATAGACTCAGATATGACCAGACAGTTTTGAGAAACAAAAATTTGACTTCATGAAATAAAGCCACTTCGAAATACTGGCCTGGTACCTTGTTTACAGGGTTACCAGCAACCTTACTGGGTAAGTAAAGAAAGCCACTTATCTGGCAGATGCAAGGAACCTCAATATTATGGGGAACCTCAAAAGAAGAGAAGAATTCACCCAAATCTGTAGGTATTACAGGCTTTGTCTGATAGGTCCTTGGCTTTCATGGCCTCAAGAGTTTCATGGCCTTTAAAGTTCAATCTGAGATTCCTGATAAAAGTTCCAGCAAGGCAGATTTAAAAGAGCCTATAGGATCAGTTGCTATTCTTGCTGTGCTTATGTAAATAATTGGGCCAAATTTACTGAAACTAGACTTACTTTAAAAACCAGTTAGTCTTAACTTGACTATCTTTGGTAAAAATGAGGGTTATTTTAGAGAATAAAATTGTATTTCAGTAAAAACCGTAGTAAACATTTATGGATATTAGACTCTAATTCTGTTAATTATCTTTGAAGGTTTTGTTTTCTACATGTAAGCTCGACTGGATCCTGAATTATTCTAGTCTCTTAAAAACCTGCCTGCAAATCTTCAAACTAACATTTTCAATTTTTTCCATAATTTTTATTTGAAATCATTGAGAACTGCACCCAGCCTTCTTCCTGAAGCCCTGTAAACTGAAGCTGGATAATTTAATATAAACACTAAAAATCACCATGATAGCATGCCTGCTGCCATGTAAGCCACTCAAAAGGATATTTGAACACCCAACAACATCATCAGAGACATTTCAAGCTGCAAAAGATGCTTTGACACTGACAACTAAAAATCTTATTGACTGGCTGTCTCCTGGGCTCAGAAAATGGGTTATAATTCACTCCAATCATTAACCTTGTTTTTCTTTCTCTTTCCATAGAAATACTTCTTATTAAATACCTGATTTCTTCCTTCCAAAATATAGGCCTAGATTTGGGAGTTCACCTGAATCACCACCTCCTGAAATGAATTTAATTGGACTGATCTATTATCAGGACTAAGAAATGTGTTCAATGAGATGAAACAATTTACCACTTAGTTGCTGGACTATGAAACTTCTTAAAGTTTCAAAGGACTGTGAAACTTCTATTTTTAAAGATTGGCACCTGAGCTAACATCTGTTGCCAATCTTCTTTTTTTCTTCTTCTTCTTCTCCCCAAAGCCCCCCCAATACATAGCTGTATATTCTAGTTGTGAGTGCCTCTGGTTGTATTATGTGGAATTCCACCTCTGTATGGCCTGATGAGCAGTGCCATATCCATGCCCAGGATCCAAACCAGCAAAATCCCAGGCCATCAAAGTAGAGTGTGTAAACTTAACCACTTGGCTATGGGCCCAGCCCCCTGTGAAACCTCTTAAAGGCAGGAATGTGGGGGATCAGAATTGGCTACCCCAAAATGTGTCTCTTTAGTGCAATATTTTTTTTGAGGAAGATTATCCCTGAGCTAACATATGCTGCCAATCCTCCTCTTTTTGCTGAGGAAGATTGGACCTGAGCTAACATCTGTGCCCATCTTCCTCTATTTTATATGTGGGACCCCTGCCACAGCATGGGCTTGATCAGCAGTGCATAAGTCTGCACCCAGGACCTGAACCAGCAAACCCCAGGCCACTGAAGTGGAGCACGCAAACTTAACCTCCATGCCCCAAGGCCAGCCCCTCAGTCTGATTATTTTTAAGAATAAAAGACTGGAAGAAACTTTGACCTCACCACCCCCATTACCTAAAAGAATTTAAATAGAAGGGCCTGTTCCAGAAAGAAGCTAATACCATGAGATAACTGTAATGTAACAGAAAACATGTCTCTCAGGTCACATTGTCTATAGTTGGCCCATTTTCATTTCCATCCCCAAGTAAATTGCCTTCCAAACCCCTGAAGTCCCAAACCACCACCGCTAACATCCTCTTTTGTCTTTCACTGAAGATGATATATAAGCTGGCAGTTCAGCCATTCAGTGAGTTACCCAGTATTCTGGGTTTCTACCATGTATACATGTTATAGAGCTTCATTTGATTTTCTCCTGTTATCCTGTCTCATGTCAATTTAGTTTGTAGCCAAGCCAGAATTAGCTAGAGTGGGTAGAGGAATTCTCCTCCTCCTCTACAGTTTGGTGAAGATTTTCTTTAAGCAACAAAATTTTTTGTTAACTCAGTTACTCAATTCTACCACTTCGTTGGTGAAATAACTTATCATTCATTAGCTCTCTCATGTATTCTGGTCCTTCCTTATACCTTCACTCCTACACACACTCCCACTCGTGCTTTTAAAATTGACTTCAAATTTTTCATTTAAAGTGTGTATGAGTAACAATGGTTTTAAACTTCATCTACCTCTAAAATTTATGGGTTCGTTATTCATTTTTGTCCTTCTCTAGGCAATTTTGAGAACATTCAAGAGACAAAACATTAAGCAAAGAAAGAAAGTGTGATAGGTTCTGAAGAAAAAAGAAAGAAATACATCCTTGAACAATGATTTACCTGATCCTTCAAGAAAATCTTCAGAAACAATACCTAGGATTTAAGAAAATAAATAAATAAGAAAAAGAAGATAAATTTAAAATACGATTTGATAAAATACCCCAGCTGTACATTTGTAGAAAGCCAAGTAGGTTTAGAAACAAGAAGTTAAGAAAATGCCTGAGAGACAGGGCTGGCCCCATGGCCCAGTGGTTGGGTTTGCGCGCTCCACTGCAGGTGGCCCAGTGTTTCGTTGGTTCAAATCCTGGGCGTGGACATGGCACTGCTCATCAAGCCACACTGAGGCGGCGTCCCACATGCCACAACTAGAAGGATCCACAACAAAGAATATACAATTATGTACCGGGGGGCTTTGGGGAGAAAAAGGAAAAAAATAAAATCTTAAAAAAAAAAAAAACCTGAGAGAATTCAACATAGTAATATGAATGATGATGACGAAAGGTTTAGATACAATGAATCATTTCCTAAAGTAGAATTCTAGCCCTGATCATTGACTCTGAAGCAGAGGTGGAGAGATAAAAATTTTACTAATTCTGTATTGCATACAATAAAATAAAGAGCCACAACAATTGTAGACAAAATAAAGATTATGTGACACCTTGTAACAGAGAAAATTTGAGAACTGAAATCATCTACAACCAGACAGTTTACTGTCTGCATTAACATGACTTTACTATTCCAGAAAACTCAGAAAGATAACTGTTTCAAATAACTATTGTTTATTTCAGGAACGTGCCCCAAACCCATTCAAACAAACATTAACCTCTTTAACTCTTTAATGTCATCAATTGTTTACTCTCTAATACTCTACAGCACCTCAGAATCTTTGCCTCCTAAACTTTTAAATCATGAATCTTACCCATTGCTAATAAAGCCCTCCTTAAACCAGACCCCAAAACTTTATTTTTTGGCTTGTGACTTAGGTTCAGGTCTTCAGAGACATATTTGCAATCCAGAAAATAGAAACTAATGTTGCCTCCTCTTTTATCGACGTACTCTCTGAAAATAAAGTATTTAATTTCTGAGGAGTGTCAATCCAACTCTACCCCATTCCATGAATTTTAACTCCATAATTCCTTGTATGATCTCCATTTCCCCCTCTTACCATCTTCATTCCCCTGAACTGAGCTCAGGGCAAGCAAGGCCATTGAGAGCAAGAGCAGCAGCATCTTGGTAGAAGCCATGGCATCTCTCTATCCTGATGCTGTAGGAACCTCAGATACACTTCTTTATAAGATCAAGGAGAACAATATCACCGTTGAAACCCACGGGTTGGACACCTCTCACCCATATCTGACTTGCCATTTGGGCCTCAGTCAGTCTGTTGGGTTTAAGGGCTGGTCACGCTCTTTAATGGGAAACCATAAAGTGGTGCAATTCCTTAAAATAATTACTCATCCTTAACTATTAGTTATAAGTTTTAATAATTGTCTTCCATTTCATAATATTCCATTCAAAACTATGGTTGTCTGTTTTGCTACACTATCCAACATTGTTCAAGCTGTCCAAATGTCAATTACATCAGGCCCTTTTCCTATAGAATGAGCCAACAGAAGCATCATGAAATGAAAAGCTAAAACAACAGAAATATAACCACAAGATGAAAGAACAACAAAGGGTCGAGAAAAACTAGTATATGTTATCTCCATGGCTTGAAAAATGAAAGTAGTTGCCAGTAATAGACTAAAGCCAACTTGAGACTCAGAAGACTATAGTTATTCAGAATATGCTTGAGTTCATGACTTGAATGGACTGTGAAATCTTAAAATGAAAAATGATCAGAATAACAAGAGGTTTAGAAAACAATATCATGCAAGGAATCATTAAGTGAATTAAGGGTGTTGAACTTGGAAAGAGAAGAGTATGAATAAGCATGATAGTTGTACTCAGTTATATAGAACAAAGAGAAGTCTTGTGTGTACAGTTCTGGAAGGTACAAAAAGAGCTGTTGATTTAAAAAGGAGAATATTTTGAAGATAATAGAAAATAATGTAAAATAATTTCTTAGAATTATTTAAATTATTTTAGATAACTTTAAATTTAATTTTTAATTATCTTAGATAAATTTTTATTATCTTAGTATAACATAAAAATACATTTCTTGGAATTATTAAAACTTGAAACAACAGATTGAGTTCTTCAAGGGAAAATTAGTTTCTTATTATCAGATGTGCCCAGACATTAAGAGATCTATAGCTACTATGCTAAAAACAACTGGAGACTCATTGGGTTAGAATCATTTGTGTCCAACTATCTCTTTAAAATGTATTCAGTAGAAGAAAGACTTCTTCCTTTGGATGAAAAGGCAAGAAGTTACATCACTTTTCTGATCACTCTTAGATAGTAAAATCTAGTAATCATTTTGTCACAAAACAGTCTCAAATCAACATATTAAAATTCCAAATCCCATGTGTTGGTCATAGTCCTCATATCAAAGTGACAGCTATTTTTCCTCTATCTAGCTAAGGCCTTCTATGGGAAAGTCGTGTGTCTCCTAGCCAGAGGGTGTACTCAGCTCTTTCTCTCTTTTTTTTTTTTGTTTTTTTTTTTGCTTGTTCATCTATTTACTCACTCAGTAGAAGCTATTTTTGATAATTCCTGGGTTAGAGTGAAGGGAGGGGAGGTAACAAAAGAAAAGGAATCAAAAAAGTTCTTATTTGACTAGCATTGTCATAAGCTAGCCCTATTCTCTGTTTAAAGATGACAATCTGTCATAAGAGTGCATTCAAACCTTCTTTAGACACCTCCTCATTATTGTTACCCATAAATCCCTTGATGATAACAAATATGACTCTTATCTCGTTAGTTAGAATCCAGCAGTTCAGCTTCTTTGTCCTGAGAATCCATCAGTTCTCCAGTTGGTGCTATTGGACAGGATCCAAGATAACCCCTCATAGGCTCTCTCTCATGCCTAGCCCACATCTGGTTTATGGGAAACACCCATCATTTGCCCTGAAAATCTTTGGAGTGTGGGACAATTCCACCTCAGCTAACCCTCTTCACTTCTCCCATGAGCAGTTACCAGGCCACTGCCATAACTATCTCTAGATACCTCAGTAAGGAGTCAGACACTAGACCAATGTATCCAACTCACCCACGGTCATAGTTTTTCCACGTAGAGCCTGTGTGCAAATAAGAAGACATCTGCTTTGGTCAGATAGAGTCCTGCTGTTTCACAATTTAGTAAGTTCACTGCTAGCTGGATTTCTATCACTACTTGCTCTTTTAGCTAGGTACCCTTGTGCAAAGCACAATTTGCTTACCATACATGATGGACCTGAATATGAACATTGTTATCCAGTTTCAGGAAACCTACAGAGTGCTCTTGAATAATCTCCCTTAATATACCTCTCTCTTGACTTGAGGTGAAGAAAGAAACATCACCCAATCCTCTCTGTTGGTGGTGATGAAGAAGGGACAGGCAAAGATATTCACAGAACAGCTCTGTCCAAAAACTCCTTCTCAGGGCTGGCCCAGAGCCAAGTGCTTAAGTTCACTCACTCTGCTCCGTGAGCCCAGGGTTTCACTTGTTCGGATCCCAGATGAAGACATGGCACTGCTCATCAGGCCATGTTGAGGCGGCATCTCACATAGCAAAACCATAGGCTTTCACAACCAGAATACACAACTATGTACTGGAGGGCTTGGGGAGAAGAAAAAAAAAGAAAAAGAAGATTGGCAACAGTTGTTAGTTTAGGTGTTAACCCTTAAAAAAAAATCTTTCTCATAAATCATCTTCTCAATCACTTCTCTCCATGCTGCGATCAATGTAAATGACTTAAACGGCTTAAAAGATAAGTAACTAGCTTTTGATGAGTCCTTTTTGAAAGTCCTTCAGGAATTTTATCTCACAACTCAATTTGGTATCTAATATCTATTGTATATTTGGGGTCTTGGAACTTCAAGTTAACATTTTATTGCATATCTGCTGACTCCACTAAATCAAGGTGGACAGATTATTTTTCTGTTCCAATTTTAGCTGAGGACCATCCACCAGGGATCCTGTGCTATTGTATGAGGTAAGGAGTTCCACCCAAGGCTATCCTGATGCTCTCAGTGTTTGGCTTACTGTGCACGTGGCACAGGAATTTAAGATTAAGAGGTTTGGTATCACTGGAGGTGGTGTTCAGCATCAGAACTCATCATGGAGCCAGTGAATAATACGCACTGCTGACATTTTACATGCAGTGGTGAATGAGTGAAAGACTATAACCATAACATGCTCACTTCTGCTTTTGTTTTAACATTCAACCATAGAGGGGTTTTAAAAGAGAAATTAAGGATAAACTTGGGGCTACCTGGTAGCTTCGGTGATCTTGGGTTCTCAGGTTCAGATTCTGAGTGTGGACCTCACACACTACTTGTCAAGCCATGTTATGATGGCATCCCAGATACAAGATAGAGGAAGATTGGTACAGATGCTAGCTCAGTGACAATCTTCCTCAAGCAAAAAGAGGAAGAATGGCAACATATGTTAGCTCAGGGCCAATCTTCCTCACCAAAAAAATAAAAAATAAACTCAACTAGAAAATCTCAAAAAATAAATATAACTGCCTTTTCTCTTATGGGTTTGTTTATTTATTTATTTACTTTGCATTTGGGGGAAGGAGCTTAGGAGTGATCCCCTCCCCAGCTCTGTCTCTTTTGATTGTAACTTCCTTGACTCAGGAAGCACCTCTCCTTAAGCTGGCACCTTCTAACCACACTAATTTTTCAGCATCTGCCCCAGCCTTTTTCTGCTGAGGTTGTTTGTCTCTTTCAGAAAATTCTCCCAGGCAGGCTTTAGAGCAGTTCCAGTCTCTCATTGCTGTGTAGTCCACAAATGCTCCATAGGGAGGATGCACCTTTTGCTAGGTCTGCAGTTTCTTCCCAAATGCTTGCTTTTACTCTTCTGCCAAAGAATTTTTAAGCCAGTCTCTCACTCATTGAAATTTTTTCAGGAGTGATATAGACAATAGTTTACTGTACCCCTCAAATTTATGTTTAGAGAGACATATTAAGCTCTTTGAGACCTTCTCACTAAGTTAGCAGTGATGGAGAAGCCTTTGCACCAAACCACCTCTACGGGGAGAGAAGAAGATTGAGACAGCATCCCGCCATCTTTTTTCCCACAGAACTTGTCTACAGAGTGCTTTGTTGAATTCCTAGCCTTGGCATCCATAACCTAGAGTAGGCATGAGGCATTAGTCTTCAACAGGGTTTCAGCCACTTCATTTGCAAGTCATGGTGAGGGCATCTAGTACTTTGATTGGAATGTAAGAGGAGTTAGCTCTAATCATCTAGGAGATTTTATAAAACAGAGAAAGAGTCTCTCCTAACATTTTATTACACAAGCACACTTGTGCTTCACTTCTGTGGAAAGATGGCAAAGAGAGCCCCTCTAAGAGGACCACACTTTCTCATATACACTATATAACTTGGAATGCAAAGTAATTCCCATACCCATCCCTTTAATCTTAGATTCTTAGGAACTTTGGGAATTATAACAGCAACAAGTATCACCCAACATCTTACTGAAAACCCCCTGGGGCATTACTCCAGACTGAATGATTTAGACTTTAGGAAATGTACTTCTATAGGGAGACAAATCTGGTCCTGGGGAAAAGTCAAACCTAGAGGTGAGTAGTATGATATTTTGAGAGTTCCTAGAAATGTAGAAGCCTGAAGCATCCAAAGCACTACTGAGGGCAAGGAAATCAGGTCAGGAACTGGACTGAGAATTGTAACCACCTGCATTGACATGACACAGCTACTAGAACTGAGAACTGAGACCACCTGCATCAACATGACCTAGTTGTTCTGAGAACACTTAGGCCAGGAAAAATAAACCTATAACACCAATAAATAACTTGCTTGTGTTGATGGGGTTCAGGACTCACTACTCCAAAATATGGCACCTTGGTATATCTCATAAACTGAAAAAACACAGCATTTCTGAGAAAACGCAGAAGGAAGTTCACTCTGACTCACCCTTAGTCTTCCCTGAAACAGGTCTTAAAACTCCCATGTGAAAGGTATCCTCCCTATACCAGGAGGAAGGAAGAAACTCTTATCACAAGGAATTTGAGGCCAAGAAATCTGTACAAACAAACCTTGTTAAACTCACCTCCATCTTCCTAGTCACTTCTTCACTATTTACTACCCCTGCCCAAATCCCTCTCTCTTGTCAATGTTTCACAAATTTATTGTTTCTTGGTCTAAAAGGTATAAAAGCTTCCTGCTCTGGTCACTTCTTTGGGCCTTCATTCTCTTGTGAATATTGCCCATCTGCATGCAAAAATTTAATAAAATTTGTATGGTTTGTAGGGCATGCCTGGTGGCATAGTGGTTAAATTACGCACTCTGCTTCCATGACCCTGGTTTGTGGGTTTCAATCCTGAGCAAGTACTCACACACTACTCATCAAGCCTTGCTGTGGCAGCATCCCACATACAAAACAGAGGAAGATTAGCAATAGATGTTATCTCAGTCCCGATCTTCCTCACCAAAAAAATTAAAAGAAAAAATTAGTATGCTTTCTTTTGTTAATCTGTCTTCATCAGTTTAATTTTCATATCCAGCCAGGGATCCTAAAAGAGTCAAAAACTTTTCCCTCCCCTACAGTGTGCTTCAGGAAATTCCTGAGAATCAATTTTTCTTAGGCAACAGTCTGTTCACCTGGGCAAACAGTTTATTTTAAAATGTTGACTTATGAAGACAAGTTTCAAGACCCTCACTTCACTGTGTCCACCAGTTCTGAATTATTATGCCACAAACTTTGCCCAATTCCAGTCAGTTCTCCATCTTGGAAGGCCTTCCTTAAACAATTTGAGCACATCTTTTAATACTCCCTCCTGAAACCTTTCTTCTGAGATACTGCAAAGTCTCTCTTAGATGGTGTTCTCCCTCACTCAGAGTGAGTTCTAAAAACCTAACTTTGCTTTATGAAAGTGTCATCTCATTTAGGAAAGGTCAGTAGATAAGATCCTGAAGTAATTCCTTAAGAGTTAACCTAAGTGATTTCTCCTTAGGACCTGGTCAAAATTACTTTTAGCACAAAGTTTTATTATTTCCAATTCTACATTGTAATTCCCTCTAGTTAGTCCAAAATTTACTTTTAAAAAATGCTTATGGGCCAGCCTGGTGGTGCAGCAGTTAAGATCACACATTCTACTTCAGCAGCCCAGGTCTTGCCAGTTTGGATCTCAGGTGCAGACCTATGCACTGCTTGTCAAGCCATGCTGTGGCAGGCATCTCACATATAAAGTAGAGGAAGATGGGTATAGATGTTAGCTCAGGGCTGGTCTTACTCAGCAAAAAGAGGAGGATTGGTGGCAGAGGTTAGCTCAGGGCTAATCTTCCTCAAAGAAAAAAAGCTTACATCAGGATAGAGAATAAAGGGAAACAGTTTTTTGAC
This sequence comes from Equus quagga, assembly GCF_021613505.1. Classification (NCBI taxonomy): domain Eukaryota; kingdom Metazoa; phylum Chordata; class Mammalia; order Perissodactyla; family Equidae; genus Equus; species Equus quagga. The sequence continues at coordinate 46,921,552 of NC_060267.1, forward strand.
TTCCACTTGCTTATTTAATGCTGGTTTGGGGGGAAAAGTAGTAACAAATCAAGTGGATTACATCCAGGGTATGCTGGTGCTGTCCATAAGAAAACAAGTGGTGGTTTACAGTGGAATTGAAAGGTATAGGAAAAACATCTGTTGCTAAAAGAAGCATTTAAAAGGAAAACTAAGGAAGAACCTAAGAATAAAACTTCTGGCCACAACTATGTGCCAGAGAAAGTTTACTGTTGAAAAGATTTGCAGGGGTGTGGATGGTCAGCCTACGCTTAGGTAATAATATTAAAGAACTTGTTTATATTGTCTTTCATTCTGCTAACATGCTTCTTCTTATCTCTGTCTTCTAGTGTCCCATATTCTTCAGACCACTCTTTCCCAGTGGACTTTCTGATATCTTCATTGATCATTTAGTGGCTTAAACCCGGTTCTTTCCTTACTAGTACCACAATGGGTACTAAATTTAGATTTATATTTACAATAATTACTATTATCAACTCTATTAAAATTTATTTTGTCTCAGAATGACTCATAGGGCCATACCTCCACCACTTTCTTGCTAAGCAGCATTCTTTCTGCTTGTTTTGATTTTCATTATTTGTCTTTACTCACAACATCTCAATTTAGAGTGTGTAAGTCTAAAAGAGGAGACTAAGAAAATAGTGTCATTAAATCCTCCTAAAAATAATCTTATAACTGAAATATTTAATATAGCTTTTATCTTTTCTGCTGTTGACATTCATCTTATAATCAATGTGTGTTTTAGTAAAACTGGTTATTTTCCAACATTAAAATTATCTGACATTAAATTGATATTGTATCTTACAAAGAATGAAATTATAGAATTGAGGAAATAAATATGTGCACAATATTGCCATTCTCCATGAAATAATAAACAAAAACATGAGTTTCCAATATGAGGTGGTATTATATTACATTGGATTTAAGAATGATTGATCAGCTTGCGTATTATATCAGACTGTGGATTACAGTAATGTCAATGCAAATGATCCATAATCAATCTATGAATCAAAATTGGGATGAGTTTATTACGAGTCAATCCTGAGAACCAGATAGCCCAGGAGAGTCCTTTCACAAAGGACTGGAGCATGCCAAAGTAGTGGAGGTGTACAAAATGGTTGTATGCCATCCAAGAGCATGTATCACATATGATTGGAATGTTCCCCTTTTAATAGTCATGAGATTACTTTGCTGGCACAGCAATTTAGTGAACACAGCACGTCAGTGGTCACAATGTGAGCACAGCAGGTCAACAATCTTTCTTTAGAGAGATGCTTATCCTTAAGGATGTGGGAAAAAGTTACATCATTATCTTTAATGTCTTTGGGACACAGTAAAAACTTAAAGCAGATATACAATGCACGGTCAATGTCCATGTCAGGTCTTTTTGGAAAAACAAGTTCAGGCAGAATTAGTTTTACATCAAATGGCTTACTCATATACTCCAATATATCTTACCGCTTGTCATTTATTTGTCAGTAATATAACCTCAAAAAGTGTGGTAATATTTTGTTCACTCAGAATTTTTGCTAAATGAGAAAAAACGATGCATTTGCCTGGAGAAACAGGCATGGAGATGCATAATACTCTCTGCCAATATATGTCTTTCTAGTAGCACAAAATATTGAAGAGCAGGCCAGTCCAGAAGCAGAAAAGCTGTAAATTCAGCCACTGAAGGCACAGGATCATTCCATGCATTAACAGGTCATGTGGAAGAATACTGGGTTTTTCTCAGTGTATGCTGTTTAAAAGTGAAGACTTAACTGAAATTGAAAATATATTCTAGACTTCTTGCACTTTGAGCCAACTACTACAGATTTAAAAAGAAATTTTTAAATTCTCCTTCCTTGACCCATGAACCATGGATAGATCTTGCAGCCTAAATAATTTTTTAAAGTGGAAAAGTCTTGGGGAAGATGGCAGTGTAGGAGGACTCTGAACTCACCTCCTCCCACACACACAACAAATTTACAGCTACACTTGGAACAATTACCCCTGAGAGAGGACTGAAAATTGGATAAAAAGAACCCCCGTGACAAGGGACTGTGTTGACTGAGGTGGAAGAGGCAGAAATACCTTTCTGAGGAGGAAAAAACCACATTCTAGGATTGGCACTTCATGGCCAGGCGTAATCTTAAGGAATGAAGCATTGCTTGGAGGAGACGGGGATCTGAGAAGGAGAACTTTGCCACAATAAACAGTTTTTTAACTCAGTACAACTGAGATGAGTATCATAATATCTGGCTTTTGGACTATTAAAGATGGGGAAAACCCCCAGAAAAGCTATCAAACAAAAGGAAAAGAAAAAGCCTGCTCTTAAAGGGCCCATGCACAAATTCACTCATTTGAGAAAGCAACCTAAAATCACCAGAAAGAAAGGTTCACAGTCCTTTGGTGAAGAGACTCATTGATAGGTTCTGGGTGCATCTCAGTGAGAGAGGATAATCCCCAGGCTGGAACCAACTCCCCAGGGACTGAGACATTGGCAGCAGCCACTAGTGTGACATGGTACAGGCATGCTGACAGACACTGGCAGATGCCACGAGAGTTCTCCCCCTGGCCTGTTGGCACAGGGGTTGGCCCCCACACTCTAGAAAACTCCAGAACAGCCAGAGCAGTCAGCTTACCCTAGGGACTGGCCCCAGCCAACTGCAATTTCCTTGGGAAATTTGTGAGGCCACATAGGTGGGGTGTGTGGGAACTCTTCAGCCAGGTAAGTGGCTCTACTTCAGTGGGTCAGGCATACAGATGGGGCAGGACTGCACTGATGGGGTGTGTGGGCCCATGGGGCATGGGGCTTGTCAACTGAAGCAGACATGGACTTCTCAAACAGCTACATAGGGGATTGGCCCCACCTTCCCACATCTGAAACAATTGTATGCTGTCATGCCTGGGGCCAGTCACACTCTGCTGCAATCCTAAGAGAGCTGACAACATTCTTGCAGCCTGGAAGCCTATAGCAATTATAAGCCCCTAATCCTAGAAACCAGCCATGCTGGGAGTCTAATCACTGAACAGGAAAACTATAACAGAAATATGCTATTAGGCATTGCAAACAACTGTGCTGAGGCTCCCCACAACCAATAAAGTGACTGAAGGCACCATAGAAACCACACACAGCTGAGCCTTACAACCAGCTGGCCAGGGCCGCCTAGCCTCCCCAGGCACCTGCAGCAAGTGCAACCTGACCAGAATGGAGGGATACACAGAGTCCACACAGGGAACCCAACTGGGACATTTGGAACTGGTGAAGAGAGGGAAGCACAGTGCTGGGACTCATAAGTCATCTTTTGCATAAGACCACTTCTCCAAGATCAGGAGATGAAGCTGACCTATCTAAAACATAGATATAAGCACAGAGAAAGAAGTCAAATGAGGAGACAAAGGAATATGTTCCAAATAAGGGAACAAGACAAATCCTCAGAGAAAGGACTAAACAAAACAGAGATAATCTACCTGATAAAGAATACAAACTAATAGTCATACAGATGCTCACTGATCTTGGGAGAAGAATGGATGAACTCAGTGAGAACTTCAACAAAGGACTGTAAATATAAAAGAGAACTAAACATAAATCAAGAATACAATTATGGAAATGAAAAATTCACTAGTGGGCATCAATAGCAGAGTAGATGATACAGAAGAATGGATGAGCAAGCTGGATGAAAGACTACAGGAAATCACCCAAACTGAACAGATAAAAGAGAAAAGAAGTAAAAAGAATAAGAACAGTCTAAGGGCCCTCTGGGACAGCATCAAGTGTGCTAACATTCATATTGTACATGTCACAGAAGGAGGAGAGACAAAGGGGAAGAGAATCTATTTGAAGAGATAATAGCTGAAAGTTTTCCTAACTTAAAGAAGAAAACAGACATCCAGGTACGGGAAGCATAGAGAGCACCAAACAAGATAAACCCAAAAAGGCCCACACCAAGACACATTATAGTTAAAATCTCAAGAATTAAAGATAAAGAGAAAATCCTAAAAGCTGCAAAAGACAACAAGTTACATACAAAGGAAATCAGCTGACTTCTCAAGAGAAACCTTAAAAGCTAGGAGGGAGTGGCATGATATCCTTAAAGTCCTAAAAGGAAAAAAATGTACAGCCAAGAATACTCTACCCAGCAAAGTTATCATTCAGAATGGAAGGAGAGATAAAGAGCTCCCCGGAAAAGGAAAACTAAAGGAGTTTATACCAAGAAACCTGTTTTACAAGAAGTGTCAAAGGGGCTTATTTAATTATGAAAGAGAAGACCACAAATAGGAACAAGAAAATTAAAAAAAAAAGAACAATAATATTGCTGGTAAAGGCAAATATACAGTAAAGGTAGCAGATCAACCACCTATGAAGATCAAAAGACAAAGGTACTAAAATTAACTATTTCAGTTCTAAGAGGGTAATAGATACACATTCACAAAAAGTTAAACATAATATCAAAAACATACAAAGTGAGATGAGGGGAGTAAAAGAGTATATCTTTTAGCAAGAGGTCAAAAGTAAGAGACAATCAACTTAATATAGGTTGTTATATACTTGTTATTATATAAAAGCCTCATGGTAATCATTAACCAGAAATCTATAATAAAAACACAAATAAGAGAGAGAAAGGAACCTGCAAATAACACTAAAGAAAGCCATCAAACCACAAGGGAAGAAAGCAAAAGAAGAAAGAAGAAGAAAGGAACAGAAAAGACTACTAAAACCCCAAAAGAGTAACAAAACGTCAGTAAGTACATACTTAATAGCTCCTTTCAATGTCAATGAACTGCTGCAATCAAAAGACATGCGGTGACTGATTAGATAAAAAAACACAGACCCATATATATGCTGCATACAAGAGGCATAACTCAGACCTAAAGACACTCACAAACTGAAAGGAAGGGAAGGAAAAGATACTCCATTCAAATGGCAAAAAAAAAAGCAAGCTGGGGTAACAATACTTATATCAGACAAAATAGACTTTAAAACAAAAACCGTAACAAGAAACAAAGAAGAGTACAAAATAATGAAAAGGGAACAATCCAACAAAAGGATATAACACTTGTAAATATATATGCACTCAGCATGCAAGCAACTAACATATAAAGAAACTATTAACAGACATAAAAGGAGAAACAGACAGAAAAACAATAATAGCAAGGGACTTTAAGACTCCACTTACATCAATAGATAGATTATCGGAACAGAAGATGAATAAGGAAACATTGGCCTTAAATGACACATTAGACCAGATGGACTTAACAGACGTAAAGAACAGTCCATCCAAAAATCACACAATACACATTCTTTTTTTTTTTTTTTGAGGAAGATTAGCCCTGAGCTAACTACAGCCAATTCGCCTCTTTTGCTGAGGAAGACTGGCCCTGAGCTAACATCCGTGCCCATCTTCCTCTTCTTTATATGTGGGACACCTACTACAGCATGGCTTTTGCTGAGTGGTGCCAAGGCCACACCCAGGATCTGAACCAGCTAATCTTGGGCCGCCAAGAAGCAGAACATGCAAATTTAACTGGTGCGCCACCAGGCCTGCCCCACAATACACATTCTTTTCAAATGCACATGGAATATTCTACAGGATAAATCACATATTATGCCACAAAACAAATCTCAATAAATTTAAGAAGATTGAAAGCCACAAATATGTGGAATGTAAACAACATGCTACTGAACAACAATCACGTCAATGAAGAAATCAAAGCAGATATCAAAAAATACTTGAAGACAAATTAAAATGATAAGAGGACATGCCAAAATTTATGGGATCAAGCAAAAGCGGTTCTAAGAGGGAAGTTTATAGCAGTACAGGCCTACCTCAACAAACAGGAAAAATCTCAAACAATGTAAAAGTATACTTAAAGGAAATGGACAAAGAAGAACAAACAAAGTGCAAAATCAGTAAAGACAGAAATAATACAAATCAGAGGAGAAATAAATGAAATAAAGACTAAAAAACAATAGGAAAAAATCAATGACATTAACAGTGAGTTCGGTGAGAAGATAAACAAAATTGACAAACCTTTAGCTAGATTTACCAAGACAAAAAGAGGGAAGGCTCAAATAAATAAAATCAGAAATGAAAGAGGAGAACATCTCACAAATACAAAACATTATAAGAGAATACTACAAAAAGCTATGCACCAATAAATTGGATAATCTAGAAGAAATGGATAAATTCATAGAATTATACCACCTTCCAGAACTGAATCGAGAAGAAACAGAGAATTTGAATACACCAATCACCAGTAAAGAGATCAAAACAGTAATCAAAACCCTCCCAAAAAATAAAAGTCCAGAACTAGACAGCTTCCCTGGCAAATTCTACCAAATATTCAAAGAAGACTTAAGATCTATCCCTCTCTAACTCTTCCAAAAAATTGAAGAGGAGGTGAACATACGTAATTCTATGAAGCCAACATTACCCTGATATCAAAGCCAGAAAAGGGCAACACAAAACAAAAAAAAATTACAGGCCAATATCACTGATGAACACTGATGCAAAAATCCTCCACAAAAAACTAGCAAATCGAATACGACAATACATTAAAGAGAACATATAAAGTGGTATTTATTCCAGGGATGCAGGGATTGTTCTACATCCACAAATCAGTCAACATGTTACACCACACTAACAAAATGAAGAATAAGAATCACATGATCACCTCAATGGGTGCAGAAAACATTTGACAAGATACCATTTATGATAAAAACTCTGAATAAAATGGGTATACAAGGAAAGTACTTCAATATAATAAAAGCAATTTATGACGAACCCACAGCTAATATCATTATCAGTGGAGAAAACCAAAAGCTATCCCTTTAAGAGCAGGAAACAGACAAGGATGTCCACTTTCGCCACTCTTATTTAACATAGTATTGGAAGTCCTAGCCAAACCAGTCAGGCAAGAAAAAGAAATAAAAGGGATCCAAACTGGAAAGGAAGAAGTGAAACTGTCACTATTTGCAGATGACATGATTTTATATGTAGAAAACCCTAAAGAATTAATCAAAAGACTTTTAGAAATAATAAATAAATATGGTAAAATTGCAGGATACAAAATCAACACACAAAAATCAGTAGCATTTCTATACACTAACAGTGAAGTAGCAGAAGTAGAAATTAAGAATGAAATCCCATTTAAATTTAAAAATTTAAAACATTTAAAATTTAAATTTAAAATTAAAATTGCAACAAAAAGGATAGAATACCTAAGAATAAACTTAACCAAAAAGGTACAATGAAACTGTAAAACATGGTTGAAAGAAAAAGACACAAAGAAATGGAAAGATATTCTGTGTTTTGGGATTGAATGAATTAACACAGTCAAAATGTCCATACTTCCTAAAGCAGTCTATAGATTCAATGCAATACATATCAATGTCATGTTCCAATGAGATTTTTCACAGAAATAGAACGAAGAATCCTAAAATTTATATGGGACAACAAAAGACCTGGAATAGCCAAAGGAAACCTGAGAAAAAAAGAACAAAGCTAGAGGTATCACACACCCTGATTTAAAAATATGCTACAAAGCTATAGTAGTCAAAACAGCATGGTAATGGCACAAAAAAAAACACATAGATCAACGGAACAGAATCAAAAGCCCAGAAATAAACCTGCACATCTATGGACAGCTAATTTTTGCAGCATTATTCAGAATAGCCAACACTTGGAAGCATACTAGGTGCCCATTAAGGGATGAATGGGTAAAGAAGATGTGGTATATATACACAATGGAATACTACTCAGCCATAACAAAAAGATGAAATCTTGCCATTTGCAACAAAATGGATGGACTTTGAGGACACTATGCTAAGTGAAATAAGTCAGAGGGAGCAAGTCAAACACCATATGATCTCACTCATAAATAGAAGATACAAAAACAAACAAACACAGAGATACGATTGGTGGTTACCAGAAGGGAAAGTGATTTAATATCTTAAACCATCTATTCTTTGAATACCATGCATCAAGAAATATTAGTTTGCTCAGTTGATCAAGTTGAATCTGCTCCATTGCCTATATGGGCTTGGTTTCTCTATGACCTTCTTTCCTGTTTTATTGCTAAGAACGTGAAGAATCACAGAGCATGCTAATCTCTAGTGCTTCGAGAGATCACATTTCATCCCCTTGCTTTGGGAGCAGGGTTTCATTTTAGATTCAATCTCATTTCCAAATATGGAGATTATCCAACTCCCTTGGTGACTGAGTCTTATACATAAAATTTCAAAATCGTTACGAGGTATTTGTTTAATATGATTAACACAGAATAGTCTTAATCTGTTTTCTCTTGTGTAATCTGTTAGAAGCTAGCACAGGGAGATAAAACAGAAGGATATTTAAATAGTAGATATTTTATTTTCTGTAGTGTGATGCTTTGACATCTGGGGACTTACCCACCCTGGAGGAACTGCCCCTCCCAGAGTAAGCAAATTCCTAGTAATAGTAAACAACTCACCCAGCCCACTGAGCATGCTTTTCAAATACAAACCAACCCAGAGCCCATACTCCCAACCACCTCCTTCATCAGGCTCTGACACTCAGGGTCACTATCTACCCACCCTAATCACCCCAAGGCCAAGTACCAGACAATTAGAGACAGCCTCTATGCCCCTGAGGCTGCTAAAATTATTCAAACTAGCCTATGCTAAACCTGCTTACCCTGCAATATCCATTCCTTCCTGCTTAAACCACAATAAAGGTTCTGGCCTACAGTCCCGCTCTCCCTCTGCCTCCTGACCCACTCCAGTGCTTCCCCAAGTGGCACCCATGGCAAAGCTTGCCTTCTCCTCTTGGGATCTGTGAGTATAACTATCTTCCAATGGTAATCATCTCCTGAGCTCTTGGCCTTACTATATCTAAATAAGAATAAAACAGTTATATACAAAGATACTCGCTAATGTTATTTATGACAGCAAAAAAAAATTATGGTAATGTAAATGACCCCCAGTAGAGAAATGTTGGAATTAATTATAATATGTCCACAGAATGAAATCTTAAGCAGCAGTTTAAAAAAAATGAGATATTTCTGTATAAACTGACATGAGATTATCTCCAAGATATATTGTTAAGAGAGAATCTGAAACAGCAAAACAATAGATCCACTATGATATACAATGGATGCTTGAATAAGTAAACAAAACAACACTCTATGTTTATAAATGTTCATGTACATGAATGCACACACACAAAAAAGGCCTGTTTGGACAATAAATCAAACAGATTACAGTAGATAATTCTGAGTAAACCAAGGAGGGATTTTAACTTTATCAGTCATTGTTAAAATCATTTTTACACTAGGAATGAATTTTTGTATTATTTGTTGTATTCAAAATAAAATAAATTATCTTATTTTTTTAATTTTAATTGATAGCTAATTTAAATTCTTCACTAGCATTATCATCAACCTACAGCTCAAAATTCAAGACGTCTAAGGTCCACCATGTTTAGGGCCAATTAGAGACTGGAAGCAAGATTAGCTGCATCTCTTCCCTCAGCTATGAGCTCACTTTCACCTCAGTGCTATAGAAATGCAAGGATCTCTTTCCTATTTGACTCAGTAAAGCAAAATCAGAATTACAGCTTTGCAGAGAAGTATATTGAATGCAAGTCTTGTGCAACATAGCAAAGGCTGAGCTATATGCAAAGTTTGGCCATGAACTTTTAGTAAACATATTTTTTTTCTTCTGTTTTGTTATCAGTGAATGGCCCCATTTACCTCACAGAATTATTTTAAGATTCAACGAAGTTTTCCTTGAAAAGTCATAAAAGAAACATACTAGTAGATATTTATGTGCAATTTCTCTTCCTAGAGTTCATTCTTCCCCATTGTTAGATAAAATATAAAACAAATTAGAACTTTTGCCAAGATAGTCAGCTATACAGAGATCTCTTTGTTCTCTGAATTCATACAACTTACTATGGATATGACTCAACATTGTCATGCCATGTTATAGATCATGTCTGTGTAAAAGGTAGGGTTCATTAAATATTTCTTAAATTATTAAGTTTCAAACTACGCAAATGGGAAAACTTCATCATACTGAAGTGGACATCATAAGGTGTGACTCTCATGATCTCACTGATCTATTACATGTTTTAACTTAGGCAAATAGATAAATGTCAGTGCCTTGGATTTCTTCTGTATGTTTTCCAAAGCAAACATTAAAAGATTAGATCAATAGAAGAAGAAAGATTAAAATAACACCAGCTACGTCACAAGACAAAACAGAAACAAAGAACCTGGACAGTGTGTGAACTTTCAGAATTATCTATAGGCATCCTGGTCAAATTGAGGTGTATGCCTTCCAAAATGTCCCCAAATCCCAAATCTCTTAGAGTTCATAGTCTACATAAACTTTGGGAATCCCCTACTGGTCCCAAGGATCCCCATCTGGACAGCAGAAATCACATGCTTTGCAGTCTGGTTACTCCCAGTACCCTTAGAACTCAAAAATAAGTAAATACACAAATTGGACATAGGACCCTAATATAGATGATGCTAAGCACTTAATGACATGGGGATTTTAAGAAGAATACTTGAGAGGGAAATATCTTGGCAGAGATGAGTCATAAAAAAATCTCAATGATACCTCCTTCTGAAACCATTTCTCCATCCAATCTCTGGGGCTAGGGAAAAGGGAGGCCTTCAGGGTGGAAACAGAAAAAGAAATAATTCAACCAAGACTTGAAAACTCACCTCTGACTCTCAGATGGGGTGGAATTTATGCTGCCGTGGAAAAGGAGGAGGAGCAGTAGGAAACACAAAGGAGAGGAAAAGTCCTAGTTGCTTAGTGAAGGATAAAGAACATTGCTAAAATCATCAACTGCATGAGTGAAGTGGTTGCATTTGTCCTGTCCATCACTGTATTCTCAGTGCCTGGCATATTGTGGGTATTCAATAAATGTTAGACAAATGAATGAATGAACAAATAAGAAAAATCAGGTGGAATATACATAGAATGTTCTTCTGAGATGGCATTGCCCTTTTATATACCATGGAGAAAGTGGTCCAAATTCTAGACTACTCTAACTATAAATTCTATACTATAGTTATAATTGGATTTAATATATGACTCTGGGTTAGAATATAAGACAAAAGATGCAGAAGGTATTTTAAGATAAGAAAGTCACATATGAGAAGGTCACATATGCCTCAGATTGCGGAGGTGGATTGAAAATGACAGGGTTAACCATAAGAGGATGTGTGTACCTCAGGCCGCACATAGAGGTACCACAGCATTTCATAGCACCTTTGCAGGCATTATCTTTTGTACAAGCATCCTCAGAACAATAGATAGGAAGATTAGGTTGTTACTTAGAGTGTCATTTTCCAGGACTGGGTCTAAATATGGTGTGACTTGAATCTTGACCGTCACTCTGTTGGTTTGCCTCAAAAGATTGTGTATATCCAGGATATATATCTGGCCTCTCCTTATTTGTAAAAGAAAAAGGAATTGTGAGACTTTTTACCTTCTCTGTACTTCTACAAGGAATTTAGTCAAAGATATGTCCATAGTCTCCTTAATTACGCTCTTCTGTTAGCTCATCTCTCTCCTTAAATCATGTGAGAAAATACTATGAAAGTACTATAAAATTGTGCACTATACACAACAATATTTAAGGTGAAATTATAAATTGGCTGTTAGACCAGCTCCAACCTGGTTGCTGTAATATTTTGATATATATCACATATGCTATATATGGAATATATATATATTTGGAATATTTATATATACATTTGGAAAGTATATATTCAGAATATATATACATTTAGAATATATATGTATATTTGGGATACACATATTTGAAATAAATTGAAGGCAAGAAATTACTCACATTCGATAAAGATGTTTCAACTCATGTTTGTCTTAATAAAATCTTATTACAGTTCTACATAGAATTAAAAAATATTTTTGTACATATATACTTTTTTATCACTGGAAGTTTTTAAATGTAGGCTTACTTGAAATATGGCATAGGAAATCTAAATTGTGGATGATCGACAGATATAGATACCTTTAATTCATTTATTTACTCATTGATTAATTTCCAACAAATATTCATTGAGCGTCTACTGCATATGCCGGAGTTGTCAGCACTGACAATATAGAAGCAAACAGAACAAAACAAAAGTCCTTTCTTTCATTGAATGGGAGAGATAGACATTAAAAAGCATAAATTAGTAAAATATATACTATTTTAGACAAAGAATTGCTAAAGAGAGTAATCAAATCAGAAAGAAGATCCCTAAAATTTCCTTACAATCCTGAATCTCTGATTCTTGTCAACACAAGTAATCCATAACCAATATATAAATCAAAATTGGGGTGAGTTTATTACGAGGCAGACCTGAGGACCGTATAGTCTGGGAGAGTCCTATCACAAAGTAATGGAGCACTCCAAAGAAGTGGGGGTGTACAGAGTGGTTACATACCGTCAAAGAGTACGTATCATATATGATTGGAATGTCCCTTTTACAATAGTCACAAGATTGCTTTGCCAGCACAGCACTTCTGCAATTCCATGAACACAGCAGGTCAGTGATCTTGGGTCTTGATGTGGGTGGTCACAAGGTGAGCACAGCAGATCAGCAATCAATTTCTAGCTTAGCGAGACATGCTTATCCTTAAGGAAATCCTGATGTGGGGGAAGTCACATCCTTATCTTTAAGGGCACTGTTCTTGTCTTTGGGACATAGTAAATACTTGAAGCAGATATACAATGCATGCTCAAGGGCCACGTCAGGCCCTTTTTGGAAAAACAAGTTTTACACCAAATGGCCTCCTCATAGACTCCAATAAATCCTGTTGCTTGCCATTTATTTATTTTTTTATCTTGGTTATATAAACATTAATCTACATAAATAACTTGTTTTTATAAGTTTTTGCACACTGTACATCTTGTCTATCCAAACTTACTGCCATTTAAGAAGCACTGATCAAACTTTCACCAGGACTAATGCTCCTGATTTCCATGAGATCCATTAGGCTATAAATTTTTTCTTTTTCTTAAAGATTGGCACCTGTGCTAACAACTGTTGCCAATCTTCCTTTTTTTTTTTAAGGATTGGCACCTGGGCTAACAACTGTTGCCAATCTTTTTTTTTTTTCTGCTTTATCTCCCCAAACGCCCCCTGTACACAGTTGTATATCTTTGTTGTATGTCCTTCTGGTTGTGGGATGTGGGACGCCATCTCAACGTGGCCTGATGAGCGGTGCCATGTCTGCACCCAGGATTCGAACCCTGGGCCGCCACAGCGGAGCGCACGAACTTAACCACTCAGCCACGGAGCCGGCCCTGTATAAATTTTTTATTAAAATCCAAGTAAATATTATCAGTAATTAATGAATGCCAGGAAGCATTACAAACTTTCATAATGATTCATAATGGCATTTTGATATTTTCTAATGTCAAACAAAATTTAACGTATGAAAATAGTAATCCCTGTTGGTCATTATACCATAGAATAAGAAACAGTGGACATAAGAGAAAAGAGTAAAAAAAAATAAAAGTATAGAAAACAAGCTAAATAAAACTTGTTATGAATTGACTTTCTAAAGGAAAAAGGAAGAAAAATATAATTATAGAATCAACAAAGTATTAAGACAAAACTCATTTTCCCTTTTCTCTGTAACTTTTATTTTCCTTTAATAGGGAGAGTCACAGAATTGGAGAATTTAAAGTTTGGGAGTAGCTTACAATCCTTTTTATGAAAGAGTTATAATTATTACATGATTTTCTTTCATCAGTCTCCTTAATTCTAGTAATCCACCTCGCTGAATATTTAGCATAGAAGTTATGAATGATGTAAATATTCTTTTATGTTATTAATTTTTCATTGTTCATAAGGAATATTATTTCATCAACTTTTTCAAGCATGAATAAAATGGCAGGTTTTTCTTCACCACAGTCCCAATGCTGTACTTCTGAGTCAGAGGAAATAGAATAAGATTTTTTTTTTAACTTTTAATTTTGGAATAATTTTAGATTTGAGAATAGTTGCAAAGAAAGTAGAGAGTGTGCCTGTACATCTGCCACCTGGCTTTCCTTTATGTTTACATCTTATGCAGCCATAGTACAATTATCAAAGCTAAGAAATTAACATTGCTATAATACTCTTAGATAAACTACAGGATTTATTCAGATTTCCCTAGAATGTTCCACTAACCAGAATTAGAATTCTGCACTAATGTTCATTTTCTGTTCCAGGATGCGATACAAGATCCCACATTGCATTTAGTTGTCACTTCTTAGTCTCCTCTAATCTGTGAGGGTTCCTCAGTCTTTCCTTATCTTTCACTATCTGGATACTTTAGAAGAGTACAGGTCAGGTATTTTACAGAATACCTTTCAATTTGTGTTTGATGTTTTCTTACGATTAAACTGGAGGCATGGATATTTGGAAAGAATACCACGGAGGTGAAGAGCTTCTATCTTATCAGGGGGCATGTGATAGCACCAGGTGTTCATACTGGTAATAATTACTTAATCACTTGCTTAAGGTGCTGTCTTCCAGCTTTCTCTTCTGGAGAGTTGCTATTATTTGTTTTCCATACTTGAATGGGGTCTTTTTAATGTGACTCAATACTGAGATGAAGATAGATACTTGTCTAGCCCTAACATAGTAGCAAGGGTTAAAATTTGTAGTGAAAAATTATGATATACTCTCAGATCCTCCATCTGAAGGCTAAAGGGAGTGAGCGTTGTGGGTGCCCTTCCCTAATTCCCTTTACCAACCAGGGTTCCCACCATCCAGTTGTTGGGAATATTGGCTGCTAGCCCTCACAGCTGCCTTCTTCTCTAGATAATTGCCCTGGGCAGCAACTCTCTAACATGAGGGTATGAAAGTACGGCCTCCTGGTCTTAAGTGGGACTTGGTGGAGCAATTGGTATTCCAGAGCTTTCTCTGTGAGGTCAGACTAAGCTAGTTTCCATGGGAGACCATATTCTTCCTTGACTTTATTCCTTGCCCTACCCTGCTTCCCTCACCCACCCCACTCCCAGGAAAATTCCTCAGCGAATATATTGAAAACATTCCCATTTCAATTTTGGCTTCTAAAGAATCTGACCTAAGACAGTACATCACTTTGAATTCTTTTCCTCTTCATAATTCCTTTCTGCCTCCACATGTAGGATCTAAGGTCCTTCTCTCCCTCCATCCAACAGCAGAATTTAAAAGGGCAGAAAATTACTGCCCTCTCACAGAGATCAGATACAAGAAGAGACAAGTAGGGGCCAGAGGAGTTAAGAAGATAAAGGTCTGTGGATGGGCCTGAGAAAAAAAAATCAGAAGGGGAAGCTCTCTGTCATCTGCATCTTGTGCTCTGAGTCTCAAGAACAAACATTTTAATTCTTAGAGGGAACTCAAGGACAAATTATTCACTCTCCAAACTCCATTATCTCATGAAATCTGTATTGTCTGGACTGTTTCCCTTGAACTTGAAGTAAAGAATTAGCAAAATATATTCTGTGGGTTTCTGTAAATAAGACTTACTAACTGATGAGTCCTTTTGGTTGCAAAATTCTAAAGGGCACCATCATATAAAGAAGGGATTGAGAAAGAACTAGTAAAATAGATTAAATAGTAACAACCTAACGGTAAAAATAAATTTAGAATAATGTCACCAAATCAGAACAGAAAAGTTTCCAAAAAAGGATGAACAGTAGTGTCAAATACAAACTCATTTTAAGGCTGATTGAAAACAAGTTTTAACAGATGGCTCTCACTGGAAACCAAACTGTTATTGGTTGAAGAGCAGTTACAAAGTGAATTTTACAAATGAAGGATATTTGCTCAAGAAGTTCAACGGTGAGCTGATACATAGCTATCTTGAGAATTAGATAGGATTAGATTTTCATTTTAGACAAGGGGAGGTTTGACTAGGAGCAAAGGGCAGTTGCCATAGGAAGGATAAAACTAGATTTGAATCAGGGAAAATCAAACATGTACACAACTGAGCATAGGGCTTAAACCCTTGTTTCTCGTGATAACTTCCTTGGAAGAAACAATCTACAATCATTTAAGCTAGTGTTCATTAGATTGTGATTATGCTTCTAGATGTAGTTTCATGATGTCGTGCATGATGCTAGGATGCCACACTGTGGTCTTTCGGTGTATAGCTTCTATATTAGCTCCTTTATACATTATTACATTCTTAGCTACAATTCAAATAGTTTTCATGTTCCTTTTATTTTTTATTTTTGAAATGGCTTCCCATTTTGTTTGTTTTTGAGTAATATATAACATCAATAGAAAATATAAGGCCAAATAAATAATGCAACACACAAAATGGAATAGGAGATAAGATAATAAGAATCAAAAAGTGGATTACAAGACCTAAATATATAATTTTAAAATTTAGTTGAAAACTTTGTAATGACACTTGAGGTTAACTTGTAGGTTAATTTTGAAGTTATGTTATATCTTTTCTCTGTTAAAAAATGGTACAACTTTCTAAGATAATGGAATTCATAAGGATGGAGAGGTTCAAATAACAATAGTTATTATCAATCTTATTCCAAGCACAACTTTCTCATATTCATTTTATTAGCAATTATACTATAATAACTGCAAACCCAGCTATGGAGGAGTCATCCAACCAAGTATAGTCCATTCTTGCACATTTCATCTGGCCCTTTTTAATCTCTTTTTACTTGATTCTAACAACTTAATAATTGTCTTAGTATGCCAGGTCCACGGGGGTGTGTATCACTTGTTTGTATTATGTAGTCTAGGAGTCAAATGTTGAAATTAATACTCCTCTATATACCACCTTCTAAGTGTATGCAAGCTTTCCTCTGTCATGAAGATTGTCTGTTCCTTGAGGACAAGAAGCCACATCACATATTTCTTTTATATCCTCTATATAAATACATCCTTAGTTTAAAGTAAATAGATTAAAGGAGGCTGTATTTCTAAAACTAGACACACGAAAAAACAACTATTTGATCAAATTAATTGCTTAAGATTGTAAAAATTTATTTTTATTGACCAAAGTGACAACTATGTCAAGAAGAAATTGTCTTTTGATTGATTCATTCAATTACCTGTTAGAAATACTATTCAAAAGAAACCAAATCTCTCCCTAAAATTTCAACACCATACATATGAAGCAAAAGGACACAACTCTTAGGAAGAGATGAGAAACTTTAGAATGTTAATCTATATTGGTTATTAGTCTGTACTGGTGATTAGAATAATTCACATCCTGAGTAATTGATAGAAGGATCAATAGATTTAAAGAACAAACATGAAATGAAATCATGGCTTAACAAATTATCTGCAGAGTAAATTTTCCTGGGTGTTGCTCCTTTGGAATTGGAGTTGATATGTTAATCTAATTCTATCACTCTTGGTCTTTGTTCTGGGAAAAAGGAAAGCAGAAAAATGACTGAGGATAGACACTCTAATTGCTAACATGTCCACTCATCAAAACTTTACCATATATGTCACCATATCAGACATACCACTCTTGGTCTTGAACCTTTTGCTAGACTGTGCTCAAAGGCAGCAGAGTACCTAAAAGAAAGAAGGAAAGCATCTTTAAATCAGTTATATTCTCCTCTCTTCTGGAGAAATTTGCAGTTTCTCACTTATGTAGTTCATAAAAAAATAATAATAGCGGGTTCAGGCCCAGTGGCATAATGGTTAAGCTACGTGATCCATTTTGGGGTCCTGGGGTTTGCAGATTCAGATCCTGGGGGCCTGGGGTATGCATGGCTCATCAAGCTATGCTGTGGTGGCATCCCACATACAAAATAGAGGAAGATGGGCACAGACGTTATCTCAGGGACAAACTTCCTCAAGCTCAAAGAAAAAGAGTGAAATTGGCAACAAATGTTAGCTCAGGGTTAATCTTCCTCACCAAAAATAACCCAGAAAGCCCCCAATAATAGTATTGCTGCTACACAGGAAGGGCCTCCAGTCTTTTATTTGATGGGTTGCTTCAACCAGAACATTTCCTGCATGTGATTTATCACTGATCTCATTGTGTTCTGTGTTATTAAAATTGTCAAATGATAATACGGCTTCTACAGTCTTCCTTAACTGTGATGAGAATAACAAATAATGAGAGATTAAGAAAAGACAATTGTAATTGCTTGACGACATAGGAACTACTCTGGGGGAGGATTTAGGAAGAACTTTCTGATTTGTCAGTAGAGCCAAAGGAATCATTAAGTAGTGCCAGGGTAAGAGTCTACGAAGAAGAGACCCACATGAATATACCATATCCAATTTAGGGTTAATTTAGTTCATAGAAAATTGACAAGAAGTGAAAATAAAATTTATGACATCAGAGTCCATTAGCAGCTATGTTGGAAGTGGGGAGTTGGAAGTTGTGGAGAGGGTACAGCTAGTCATTTGCTGGGGCATGGCACTTTTTACAGTGTAAGGGAGCAAAACTTGCCATGCCAAAATGTGTCTCTTTGCATGAGGATTATTTTAGGCTGATTATTTTGAAGAAACCGAAGACCCAGGAAGAGGTTTTACCTCCCCCTTAACTGCCTAAAAGGATTTCAGTAAAAGATCTTTTCCAAGAAGAAGAGCTATAGCTAGACATATCTATAGAGAATATGAGGTAGGTGTGTAGACTGGAGGAAACTCAGCAAAGCCTGTTTGATCGATGTCCTCTCTGCGTCCCTTTGACTCTGCATAGCACGGCAAACACTTGTTTACCAAACATTTGCTTTTCCCATCTTTCTATAAATTGTCCTCCTTCTCTTTGAAGCCCCAGACCCCTGTCTGCTGCTTCTTTGGTCCCAGTGGCATATATATCTCATTTTGCCTGGCTGTCATTGGAATCTCTCACGTTTATGTGGATTCCCCATACAAAAAAAGCTAAATTTGATTTTCTCCTTTTAATCTATCTCATGTCAATTTAATTCTTAGACCAGACAGAAAAACCTAGAAGGGTGGGGGAGGGGGGATTTTCCCCCTCCCCAACAACAGCAACTTGGAAGGGAATATAAGACAAACTGGCTTCAATGGACAGGAATTATGGAGTTTTAAAAAAGTTGGCTTTCTTGCACAAACATTAAAGGTCAAATGCAATGATTTCCATGAACTCAAGACTTGGCTCCTCTGTTTATTATCTCTTTGATCTCAGGCATTAAAATTGAAAGAGCTGAACTAAATACTCTCTAAAGACGTGCTTATCTCACAGGCTGAGAATCTGAGCAGGGTTTCTAACGAGTGAAACTACTATTTTATCAATGAAAACTTGCAAAAAAAGACTATTTTATAGGCACTAGGAAAAAGCTTGATTGAAAGAATACACCTAAACAAGAGTTATTCCTTTGGTTCTAAGGAATAGACTACACGGGTTCTGTGCTTGTGCCCTGAAGTCAGATGTGGTTTCAAAATCTGTCTTCATCACTTATTAATTGTATAATTTGGGCAAACTAATTAACCTCTCTAAGCTTCATTCTCTTTATCTATGAAAAAGAAATAGGAATAACTAACTCACAACATTTTTGTGAGAAGTAAATGAGATTATACATATAAATGGCTTATCCTGGCGTATCATAAACGTTCATAAATATTAGTGATTAGGAAGACGATGATACTGATGTGGATCTTCCTTAGAATGCATGAATTCCTTCTTTTGAGTGCTTAGAGCTGGATGAAAGAGAGAATTACCTCCCATCTACTGACGGCATTTAATAGTGTGTAAGGGGGTGGGGAGCTGAGTTGGTAAGAAAGCCAAGAAGAAAGTTAAAACAAGAGACAGAAGCCAAGGCAGTAGAGACAATCTGTTGGGAGGAAGGGACATTGGCAGAGAAGAATCAGAGCTATCGCTGAAGTGAGGTAACACTTCAGTTAGCTGTCTTTTTATTTCTTTTATACAAGATAAATGCAGAAATTAGCAAGCAAATAGGATAGCTAGCGTTGAGAGTTGAGAGCAGTTTGGTACTGGGTGTGAGATGGTCAGCTTGTGGTAGGGCACAGGCGCACATTGCAGAGGTGAGCTCGGGAGCTTTAGAATCATTGATCAGCTGAACATGCTGGTTTCTTTAAAAGTAACACAAAAGTGTTCTTACGAGGTAACAGAGCAATAGTTATTATAAACTGGCCCTCCACATTGTGGTTCCACTACTGTCTTTTGTTAAATCCTGTATTCTTATCAATATAAGCTTAATCAGAATATCTGTTTCAATCTTTACTGGTTTAAATGATAATGTTTACTGAGCATTTATACAGGGCTTACACTGTGCTAAGTACTTTATAAGCTTATCTCATGCAATCCCTACAAAAATTTAGTAAGCATGTTCTGTTATTATTCCCATTTTGCAAATGAGAACACTAAGACCTCTCCAAGGTCACACAACTAAGGATGGGTGGGATTCATCCTGAGTCAGTCTGATTTCAAAACCCCTAGAATCTTAGTTCTTATTTTGGTTATGATGGGTATTTGAATTACTTAACAATGGGTGTAAAACATGCTCAGAAAGGAAAGAAAAACTGGCATTTACTAAGCAGCTGCTGTGTGCAAGGCACTGCTACCTCATCTAGTCCTTGCAAAAACCACAAAAGATGGGTAAAAGTTTTCCCATTTAATGGGTGAGGAAATTGAAGCTCAGAGTTATCAAATAGAGTAAAAGAAAACCATCCAAGATCTTGGCTTGTTGAACTTCCTTCTTTTCCTGCTTAAATCCCCATGGCTTTCCTGAGAGATAATTCAGAACATCCACTTCACTTTTCTGAAGAAAAATACTAAGTAACTAGACTGTGGTTCTTTGCTCTGAATCACACAATTTGGATAAAAGACTACTTGAATTTTAGTTTAGAAAATTTAAAAAGCTGTCTAGTTAACTTCAAAGCAGAATAAAGGGAATAAGAAAAATAGTAATAAAAGTAGGATAGATGACCAGCCCAGCTTAGCACTCTGTTTATCTAAGACCAATGTAAAGTGCCTTAACTAAAAGGAAGAACATGATTCCATGTGGATTTTTATGGGGATTGGAATCTTCCATTTCAAATCTGAATCCTCAGAGTTCCATCTCCGAAAATGCCACTCCTTCACGGGCTCCATCTAGTGGTGCAAATTTGAGAAAGAACAGCATGTTTTGTCCATGTATGATCAAGCGTGTGTGTTCTAAACTGACTTTTACCATTTGTGCTGTGTTTACAAAACAATATTAATTGTTTCCAATGTACATGAATAAATGTACCTATGACATAATTTTCTCCCACTAGATATAGCTCTTTAATTTTCTCCTTTAAAAACTAGATTTTTGGGAGGCTGGCCCAGTGGCACAGTTGTTAAGTTCCCATACTCCGCTTTGGCGGCCCGGGGTTCTCCCGTGCAACCTATGCACCATGTGTCAAGCCATGCTGTGGAAGGCGTCGCACATAAAATAGAGGAAGATGGGCATGGATGTTAGCTCAGGGCTAACCTTGCTTGAAAAGAAAAACTAGATTTTTGGGGCTGGCCCTGTGGCCAAGTGGTTAGTCTGCGCACTCTACTTCAGCGGCCCAGAGTTTCACCGGTTTGGATCCTGGGCGCAGACATGGCACTGCTCATCAAGCCATCTTGAGGCGGTGTCCCACGTAGCACAGCCAGAAGGTCCTGCAACTAGAATATACAACTATGTACTGGGGGGCTCTGAGGAGAAGAAGAAAAAAAAACATTGGCAACAGTTGTTAGCTCAGGTGCTAATCTTTACAAAATAAAATAAAATAAATTTTAAAAACTAGATTTCTATTAAGCAACTTTATAAATCTAAATTTTATCTTAAAATGATGAAGCTATAAATAATATCAGAGAATGTTTTTTCCCGCATTTTTAATTTTAAGATGAGAAAAGTGCAGGAAAACCTACAGTGTGTTAATAACTTTTTCATGTTCATATTACTCATTATGAGAAAAGAATCAGAAGTAAAATTTGGGTCTCAATTCCTGAGATTGCTTTCTTTCTATGTGCCATATATATTTGTGACAGTTTGAAATAGGTGTTACTATAAATGACTTTGGAGGCCATTTGCCCTACCTGAGTGCTTCGTTGAATTCAAAGGCATATTAATTTTGCTCTGTCTTTCATTTAAAAATGGTACGTCTCCATTGCAACCCTTTGGGAATTGGAGTGTATCAGAAATAATCGGTAAAATGATACTTATTTTTGTACACTGGGTCCCACAAGAGTCCCAAAACACGAAAACCAGGAGATAAAGGCGTGGCATTATCATCCTTATTATTTTACTGTTATGGATTTTTCATGATCGATAGCCTCATTCTCAATGATGTGCAATGCTTTCTCATTATGAAAGTTTTCCAGTGTAGGATTTAGAAAGGGCTCTTCATGCAGATTTCCCTAGGTTGTTGAGATTGGTAGGAGAGATAGATATGTCAAGAAAGGTCAAAGTACAAAATTCAGTAAGACTATGAGGAACAGCAAGAACACCACTAAAAGCTACTCAAAGCTGTCTGATATTCCTAATTCAGAGAGGAATGTTCTAAAAGAGCATGATATCATTCAACTTTACTGAATTGACCATTTGTGTCAGGCTTCTATCCTTCCACACAAAACTTCTAACAGTTTCTTCAGAGCCAACTGCCATATTCCTCCAAGAAGAAAATAGAAAGTAAAGGGGCTGTGATTGTTTTGCTGATTAACAAAACTTGTAGCTTAAAAAAATTAGAATTTTGAGAGCAAATACAATTTTCTTTATTGAGGCCAATATCCCGTTTAAATTTGATATGTTGAGATTCCCAGTATGTCTTCCCAGGTTTTTTTTAAACAACTACCTAATCTGAAGGTCTAAAGTCTTATTCCTAGGAAGTTATAGACCCTCTTATAGTGGTTTATTCTCATGCCTTAAAATGGATACAACCCTTAATGCTAACTCAGTTATATTTATTCATCTTTACCACATATAAATACATAGATTCTTCAGTCTTTTGTATTCTAGAATAAACACCCCTCATTATGGCACAAGTCTCAGATTATTTCTTTTATCTATCATTAATTCTTCATGATGCCATTATGAGGTTTAATTTCAAAAATTATGTGCAATGTTCACCTACTTTGACAGCAGAGGGATTTTCTTTCAGCTTTTTTTGGTTTTGTTTCTTTTTATCTTTCACTGTGAGAGCCAAATCAGCTTATCTGACCTACTAACAGCAATCCTTTATATATGGCAAGGGGGTGGGAGAGCCTGGTGTTGGAGTGAAGTACTGGCTGTCTATCGGAATAATTAAACAACTAGGTGCAACAAGGACATTTAAAAGATTTTTACCTGGAATGCTTTACCTGTAGAATCTGTTTGCTCAAAAACTTAAAAGAGTAAGAAGTGAAAAGAAGGAGGCCATCTTGCTACGGTGGAGATAATGCTGTGAGTTCACCAAATCCCTTCTCATGAGCTTCCTTCCTGGGAACAGGGAAAACTATACTTCCCAGCCTCCTCATAGTTGGCTAGAGCCATACGATTAGTTCTAGGCAGAAGTGACATGTGTCATCTCTGGTTTGTGGTAGTGACAAGCCCTATGTGATTCTTCAGGAAATATGGAGGCCTTGTGTTCGGTTGTTAGAGGCGTAAGATCAAAGCAGCCAGAATCACTGAGCAGCTACATGGAAGGCAGAGAGGCATTCAGACTCACATCAGCCTTCGTATGAGGGGAAGAACCAACCAACAAACAAAACAACTTGTTCTTTTAACACAGTTAAGATTTGAGTGTCCTGTTGCAGAGTAAAAGCAAGAAGATACAACTTCCTTGAGAGAAAAATTTGAGAACTTAGAAGCAAGACTAAACAGATATGAAAGAGAAACAAAGCTTTATACGTCTACCTGTGGATTGTAAAGATTGGGCTAAAAAAGAGAGAGACTTAATTTCATAGGTCAAGATTGATTTTATGGAGACAAAAACAAAAAAAAAGAGTGGAATCATTTTCCCAGTAGTACCTGGTTTCAGAAATTCTTGCAAGGTGCCTTGTAAAAGTATGATAGGAAATCATAAAAACGACAATTGACAGGACACCAAAAGTGCTAACCATACAACAAAGAATAAAGATATTTGCAATGCACGTCCTTGAGAAAGGCCTGTATCCAGAAATTAGGAAGAATCACTTCAAATCAAGAAGAAAAGTTAGAAAACCCATACAATCATAGGTAAAGGATTCAGACACTTCACAAATCAGTAGATCCAAATGGCCAATAACATAAGAAAGGATACTCAACTTCCTTAGTCATCATAGAAATGCAATTAAAACAATTAAGTTAGATATGCTTGAAAAAAATAGACGCAGGTCTGAAAAAAAATGTAACACTAGAAATCGAGTCCATTTCTTCAGGATAGGAGGTGGAATAGACAGATCTCTTGCAGCCCCTTAAGGAGTGCAATTTACTCAGGGCCTGAAAACCTCAGAAGCTAGAAAAAAGTATGCTTGGGGAAAGGAGAGAGTTTATAGAAAGGGATATACTGTTCCTCACCTGGACCTTGGGGCACAGACTTTGCTCCCAAAATATCAAGAGCTCAATTCAAGAATAAGCTGACAAAAATGTCCTTTATCTTGATCTGGAAGGTAGTTATACAAGTATATTTGTATGTAAATTTTCATCAAACTATAGAATTAAGATCTATATACTATACTATATGTAAGTTATGCCTGAATAAAAAAAGGAGTTAATTATTAAAAGCATGATGTAAGAGCAATTCTCCAGCTGAATTGACCTTGGGAGCAAAAAATAAGCCTCTTCTAGTGAACAGAATTAATAGGCATAAAGAACGTCACAACAGAAGGTAATGGTGACAATATAGGGCTCAAAGGTTTGGGGCTTCTGGGGGGGACAAAGACACACATCTTCCAGAGCAGAAGACTTGAATAAAGGCTAAGATTGCTTGGACGCCCCTATTGCAAATAACGGTGCCCTGCTTAAAAATTACTGTGGAAGAAAGACTCCATTTACCATTGTAATGCTAAGAACACAAGGTTCAAAAAGGAGATGGAAATTCTGAGGTTTCTCGTAAAATAGTGGGAAGAAGAATTCCTTAAGTAAACTACAGACAATGTTTATAAAATTTTAAAGAAGGCAGAGAATTTCACATTCCAATCTCTGAGAGAAAATATATAGATAAGGCCTAAAATCACTATCAACTTCTTAAAGGAGATATTTCTTCTGATTGGATTTTAGCTCACAATTTGTGGACTATGAACATCTGGTAGAAATTGACTAGTAGTCTAAGTTGAAACAATAATTTTTTTCCTTTTTTTGGTTTTTCTTTTTCCATTTTCCTACCTCTGTGGCTGGCAATAGTAATGAGGGAACATTGCTCTTGCTCATTAAATGTTATTACTCAAGGCAAATTTTCTAAACTTAAGTATATAGATATTTTTATAATATTCTTTTATGTGCAATTATCCTTTTCATTCTTTGGAAAATGAGACATATAAGAGACTGTGAGTGGAAAGCAAAAGGGATATTTTTGAACTTTGGAGACTCAAGGACCTATAATTACTCAAGTGAAAGATGGTGCAAGCTCAGTTACAGCAAAAGGACAATAGAATGGCTTGGATAGGATCAGCACTAGACATTGGGGAGCAGAGTATTTTGGAATTTAGGAGTTCTTTTAGGATTTTAATTTATAAGGCATGAGGACTTTTCTTTGAAAAATTGATAAGAGGAGGCACTTTCTCCTGTGGTGGTGCTTTTCATTGTAAACTTTGGGTTCGTTTTGTAACTGTAGGACAGTGGGTTCGCACTGGCGGACTTGTGGGGAGAGAGGCTTGTTTACCCTTCTTCATGCACTCATGTGCTCCTTCCCATGTTTCCAATCCTTTCTCCCACCCTTTCTCCTCTCTTCCCACCTCCCTTTCTGCTCATTTTCCAGAGAGAATTTGCTAATTTGCTTGTTCAGAACCAAAGATGTTAGGATATTAACTGGGCCATATTTTAAGGGTAGTTTGCTTTTTCAGAATCCATGAGATACACTCTCTTGTTCTTCCAATTCCTGGAGTAAACTCTAGTTGGGCTTGCTCCCTTGAGGCAGACCAATCACTCTCTTCTCTCCCCATCGTTTGGCTAGGTCAACAAGTAGACAAGCCTGCCCTCTGTGCTCAGCCTTTTTGAGTCGTAGGGTTCGTTTAGGCCTCTGTACTTCCAATCTAGTTTATACCAAATAGTCCTGTATTAGCCAGTGCTCACCCAAATAATTTCAAAGCCTACAAAGAAAGCTTTCCATACACAGGTTTGACTTATTAAGATGTTGTATATGTATTAATTATCACTTATACTAAGTACAATCAAGCTGAAAAGATCGATTAGCAAACCTAAAGAAATAATATGCAATTGATTCAAATGACTTTTGAGATGGAAAGAAGAAAAAAAGAGGAAAAGAAATTGCATGGTTCATGTGGCCAGACATCTGAGTCGTGATGGATGTGCCAATATTCGAGAGAGAGATGGAAGAATTAACTAAGGGCACAAAAAAACATTGACTAACCAAGGGTTATAAGACCTGATATGTAAATACAAGAACAAAAACAGGTGCCAAGCACTTTAATTTGGGGCAGTTATAGGATTACCATAGGCAGTTTTGTCAATACATTTTTTACCCTGTGTTCTGACCTTGGTTCTTATCTTTGTGTTAGATGCAGCTCCATGGCAGTGTACTTTTCTCTTGTCCGCTGTTCTTTTCATATAAGCTCCTCAGTCAGAAACCCTGAGGCAAAAATCTACGTGTCAGGATCCTGGATGACTGTTTTAATGACAACTAAATCCACCAAATCTCACTCTGTCTTCTAAGAATACTTCCTTAACAATCTTTCCTTGTTCAGTTCATTGTACTGGCTTAGATTTCCATTATTCCCTAACATTACTCTGGAAAGGTCACCCATCCTCTCCACATGCCCTGAATATTCTCCCTGGAAATAGAGATGGCCTGTGATGGTTGGGATGGTTAAGGACTGCCTGAACAATAAACCTACTTTCAAATGTACTTGAACCCACAAGTGTAGTTGCTTATTAAGTGGTAAACTGTGAAGAGAACTCAGGTCTGCAGACATCACTGAAACAAGGAAGAGGAACATCAAGCTGTCCCTTTCATTGGTTGGAGCTCCATTATCTTTAGTTTGCCCTCAGCTCTATCATCAGAAGCAGCGTCCTGCTCCTCCCTCAGCTCTCTCCACAAGAAAGGGTAGGTGGAGAAACGTGGACATTTCTATTGACTTAAGTACCTCAAGGTCAGAGATCTGTATCTGTTTTGCTCACTAATATGCCCCAAATGCCTAGAAATGTGCCTAGGACATGGTAGGCAGTTAGTATATATTTGATAATTTCATATAATGTTAATCATTAGAACCTGATGGCTACGTCATATTGGCTCAACTGGGAATAAAACACAGATCGATGACACAAGTAATGAAGGATTTTTTGCATTCAGTAATCTCTGATCAATACATAGGAAGTTCTTACTTTTGATTTGCCTTAGTCCGTTTGGGCTACTATAACAAAATACCATAGACTGGGTAACTTATAGACAACAGAAATTTATTTCTCACAGTTCTGGAGGCTCAAAGTCCAAGATCAGTGTGCCATCATGGGTGGGCAAGGGCCTTCGTCCAGGATTGCAGACTGCAACTTCTCACTGGGTTCTCCTATGGTTGAGTGTAGAGGAATCAGAGGAATCTCTGTGGGGTCTCTTTGTAAGAACACTAATCTCATTCATGAAGGCCCCACCTTCATGACCTAAGCACCTCCCAAACGCTCCACCTTGCAATACCATCATCTTGGGAGGTTAGAATTTCAATGTATGAATTTGAAGGTGTGATAAACATTCAGATGTAACAATTTTGTAACATGGTACTTACTATCCATAAACCTACAAATGTATATTTGATCTGTTTTAGCCATCTCCCTCAGACACTTGCAACAACAATAACAAAAGACCTGTCCTTTCTTCACATTAGAGTACATGTCTCCAAAGATCTGGATTTTTCTGCCTGTCAGATCCCTTGTTTTCCTCATTTGAACAGTAAAAGATGAAAATGTTAAATTTCTGTTTTTGATTCTTTTGATAGAATCCATGGATATTCTGCCTTAACATTGTTTAATAGTTTAAAAAGCAACTATTTTCCAGATGTGCCTTTAGGAAGATAATATTCCAGTCATTGTAATTGAATTCAATTATTTCTAAGTCTTTTGAGCAGTGCATTGCCACATAATTTCTTACTTTAAAGCCCTTAGTACGATTGTAGTGGCTTTGTTCTAGTATAATCATTTTTTTATGCTTGTCTCCTCTTCTGGGATGTAAGCTCCATGAGAGACGGGAGTATCTGTCTTGTTCAATGCTATTGTCCTGAGACCTTTTGTGTTGTCTAGAACCTGGGAAGCACCAAGTCAAGCTATCATTGCAAATGCTTAGACAATACTTTTATATGTCTGTGCGTGTGTTTTTGGGCATATTTGAACTTTTGGAAAAAAATTTTTTTTAATGATCTTATCACAAAATTCCAAGGGACCTTTAAAATTAGTCTTACCTAACGATGATGTAGTAAAATATGCTGGATATGAGTTCAAAATAATCGCAATAATAATAACAATTACTATTTATTGAGTGCATATTATGTGATTAGAACAGTTCTAAGCTCTTTAAATCTAATTTTCACTACAATATTTTGAGGGCAATACTATAAATAATAACATTTTGCAGACAAAAAACTAAGAGATGGGGAAATTAAATAATTTTCAAAAGTAACACAACTAGTTGATAATTGAGGTGAAATTTGAACCCAGACTGTCTGACTGTCTATTTTGTGCTTTTAACAGCTATGCTTCTCTGAGCATTCATTCAGTCTTTCTCTGCTGCATGCTAATAGTGTGAATCTCAGTTAAGACTTCAATCTATTTTTCTCAAATTGAATTTATAATAGTTATCTCAGACTTGTGGAGAGAATTTGGTGATATAATTTATGAATCTTTTGGAAAATGCAAGATGATGTCCATGTATACAGAATGGCCTATGATAATTATTCATTTGAAAATGAATTTAAAAATAAGGACTAAATCCTTAACTATACTGGAAAAGAGAAAGAATGTCATTAGAAAACTAGAAATGTTTATATATGTCTAAAAGATAGAAATCTGACAAGATTGAATTGAGGAAGGGAATTTGGTGCAAAGATAGACACCAGACAAGATGGCTGATAAGGATGAGATTAGTTCTTAAGACTCTTCTAACTCATAAGTAATAAAAATAAAGGGGAATAGAGAGCCAACGACAATCATTAGGGTGACAGTCTAGAGATTGAATGTAAAGCTGTCAGGCAAGTTGGCCCTGCTTCCACACCTCCTACACAAACACAAATATTCTCTCTCTCTCACACACACACACGCACACCTACACAGAGTCCAGCAGTAAACAGCTCAGCATCGGCTTCCAGACTGGAGCAGTTAGCATAACTAACTGGGTCACAGAGGCGATACAGTGTTCCAGGTTGCTGCTAACACCCAAAAGGAGTGCATGGACTTAACACACTGCTCATCAAGCCATGCTGAGGCAGCGTCCCATGCAGAAGAACTAGAAGGATGTACAACTAGGATATACAAGTATGTACTGGGGCTTTGGGGAGAAAAGAAAACAACAATAAAAAAATGAATACACAAATAAAAGGCACAGATACTGAAAAGAAAGCGAGGAAAGAGTCAATAACTATAGGTAATATAATTGCCTTTATTGAAAATTCAAGAGAAGTCAAGTGACAGACTATTCAAGCTAATAAACAAGTTCACCAAGTAAAAGATTACTAAAAGATTTAAAATAATGCCTAGCACATAGTAAGTACTATGTAAGTCTTAGCTAATTATACAACAGTGACCAATAGAAAAAGCAAGTTAAAAAAAGGTTTACATAAACACACTCTTACCATCTGATCTAGCAATCAACTTGTAGGTATTATCCACACAAAAACCTGCACATGAATGTTTATAACAACTTTATTCACAATTACAAGAACTGGAAGCAATCAAGATGTACCTCACTCGGTGAATGGATAAACAAACTGTGGTACAGTGATACAATGGAATATTATTCTGAGATAAAAGGAAGTGGGCTTAAAGCCACAAAAAGGGATGGAGCTTAAATACATATTGCTAAATGAAAGAAGCCAATATGAAAAGATTATACGATTCCAACAATTTGACATTCTGGAAAAGGCAAAACTATAGAGGCAGTAAAAAGGTCAGTAGTTACCAGGGGTTGGGAGGTTCATCCATTCTAACAAGTGTCCCAAACCAAGGCAAGATGTTAGTAACAGGAGAAACTGTATGTTGGAGGCGGAGGGAGGGGATGGAGGGGAGATGTATGGAAACTCTCTGGACTTTTTTGTGCAGTTTTTCTTTGACCTAAAATAGTTCTAAGAAAATAAATTCGATTAAAAAAAAAGTTTACAAAACCTCAGAGTAAGAGCTTTAAAAGAAAAACACAAACCTTACTAAAGGATATAATTAAGATGTAAATAAATGGAATGATAAACCATGTTTAAGAATGAGAAGAATAAGTATTGTAATGACATTGTCTTCCTGAGTTCTTCTGTTAATTCAGTGAAATCCCAATCCAAAATCATAACACGATCATTCTGTGAAAGTTGCAAACTGATACTGAAATGGATCTAAGAGATTAAGTAAGTGATCATTGACCACATCAAGAACAACCACCTCAATTCAAAGAACAGAATTTGGGGCTGGCCCTGCGGCCGAGTGGTTAAGTTTGCGTGCTCTTTGATGGCTCAAGGTTTCACTGGTTCAGGTCCTGGGCACGGACCTAGCACCCCTCATCAAGCCATGCTGAGGCGGGCATCCTATATAGCACAACTGGAAGGACCTACAACTGAATATACAACTATGTACTGGGGGACTTTGGGGAGAAAGGATAAAAGAGAAGAAAGAAGATTGGCAACAGATTGTTAGCTCAGGTGCCAATCTTTAAGAAAAAAAAAAAGAACTGAGAATTCTAGATATAATTGAAAAAAATCTTTTTCTGTGCATGGCTGAGCTAACAAAAATCAAAGGAAATGCTCAGAGATTTAACAAAATAAAGTAAAAGCAAAAATCCAAGGAGAGAAGTAAAGCCTGAAATTGAGACCTGAGCTAAGATCATCTGCCTAACCAGCGTAATCTAGAGCATCCATTTTATAGCCTATGAGGAAAAAGGACAATCACAAAACCTG
The DNA here is from genome assembly GCF_021613505.1 of Equus quagga. Classification (NCBI taxonomy): domain Eukaryota; kingdom Metazoa; phylum Chordata; class Mammalia; order Perissodactyla; family Equidae; genus Equus; species Equus quagga. The sequence goes on from NC_060267.1 coordinate 46,952,732, forward strand.
CACTCACTCAAGCTCACTAGTGAAAAATCACTATCAAGTTGGAGACTAATTAATAGAAACTATCCCCCACCCATACATACACACACAAACACACACACCTGGAATACTGGAAGGCTATTCTCTTATTGTCATTGTCACGGTGAACTACAAACAAACAAATTTTTTAAAAACCTTTCTTCCTCAGAAAAGGGAACAACAAATTTTCTATAGGTTTCAGTCTTGGAAATGAGGGAAGAGAGAAAAAAGAATCTCCACTGAGAATTCATGACCACAAATCAGCCTTCAAACATGTTTACAGCATTTAGTCAAAACCTCAAACCAAGAATTTGATTTAAAGTGATATCGTCAGTGGCCTCAAAGAAGCAAAAAAGAAACTTTAGTGGAGGAAAACAACTTGAACACAGATCCCAAAGAATACCATAAATAAATTGCTTGGAACGGGGAGTAATGGGGGAAATCACACACTCAGTATGCGTGCATATGCCCAAATTAGGAACCTGGTTGCCACAAGCCAAAACCAGTAGAAACAAAAAGCAATTATCTGCTACCCCTTAAATAGACCATATTTTTTTTCTGTTGGCTTGGAAAGATGGAAACGTAATAGAAAAGGGAAACAAAAGCAGGAACACCCACAACAGATCAAGAAATAAGTATTAATTATGTTATGTTGAATTCAAGGGCTCTGGTAATACAATTATGACAGAGTCTTTGCTTTCAAAGAGATCATAGTCTAGCTAAAGAAATATTAATATACACATTAAATAACTTAACACTGTCAGTGATAGGAGCCCCAAGACAGGTAGCATGAGCCAATGTGGCCTGAAAGGTTCAGAAGAAGTAGGCGGAACTTGGATTGTGCTAGGATTTGCATAGCATCGGAGAAGTGGAGAAGTATTTCAGGAAGTAGGAGGAATACACAAAGGTGGAAATTCGCAAGGAATCTTCAGCCACATAGGACAGGTTCTTGAACTATGGCTCAATACTTCCACAAAAAAGAATCACAAGAAAATGCTTCTAAAGGAAGAAAATTGGCAACATCTAAGAAACAGACTAGAAAAGAGCAGCACCACATGTAAATATAGTGCCAGGAGACAAATTAATTGATTTATTAACTGCTGCCTATAAAATAAGTCAAGGATGAAAAATAACCATCAGCTAATTATACATACAAGCATCTATTATCCTATTGTGTAAGTGGGAAGTATGTCCAATTGGAAATCAGGAGACCTAAGATTCTCTTCCTAGATACACTACTGGCCAGCCTTGAAATTCAAATTATTTGGGATTCTGCTTTTATTTTTGAAAACTGGGGGAGGTCTACAGAGGAGAGTGGATTAATTAATGGTCTCACTCATGCACGAAGCACTACTTTCAACTTTACAAACCCAAATGGAATGACGAGTGTGCTCATTCCTCCAAAGCTCAGAAGAGGGCGCTCACAATGACAATGGAGAGTCACTAAAGTAGCCATAATCCCCCTTTCAGTTTCTCAGACTGAGTTTCATTACCCAAGAAATCCACAGGATGGCAATAACACTGCACTAGAAGTAAATTTAGAGTGGAATTCTAAGAACCAGGCTTCTTCATGGCTAATGTTTACAGATTTCCTTTCCCCTGCTTTTATGATGTCACTGAGGCCAGAGAAGCTGGGAGAACAAAGGCTGTACACACAGCAGGACAGCAACAATGACTCCCACCAGACAACCAATCATGATCTAGACTCTGCAATCCTCACAGTCATGCAAAGGAGACTTTACCATCCTCATCCTCCTTTTTACGGAAGAACTAGGAGGAGAGAAATCATGTAAATTATTTAAGGTAACAGAGAAAGCAAGTCATCTAGCCGGAATTCAAACCGTAGTGTCTCTGGTCAAGGTGGATGGTCCTTTCACCATAGCTCGCTGAGAGCTCTGAAGAAAATCCATGTGACTAACACAAAGTGACTTTCCTTCCTGACTATGCTTCTCATTGATATAAAAAAGGAGACCTTTTCTTTATAACTTGGGGAAGCTTAAAAGATTTGATTCATTTTAGCACATAACTTTCCCAGACACTAAATAGTGGCTTGATCATTAGTCTGTGATTTTCTTGGCATGTCTGGGCCATTGTCTCTTTCTAATAACTGGCTTTCTCTTCTTCTCTAGACCCCACAGCTCCTGAATTCACACAGCATCAGCTCCAGTGACCAGCAGAGACTGGCCCATCTTTGAACCCAGATTCCTAACATCTGAGAGAAAGAATCCAACATGGTCTGGCAATGGCTATAGAGTAACTAAGCACAAACAAGGGTGATGATTATCAACGAAGAATGTTCTGAGCCAGGCAGACACCCCAGAAAATGCATCTTACAACTGGCTAAATTGCTTTCTCGAAAATTAGAAAGCACATGAGGATGAAATTCTAAACCATTTGGCATGTCCTAATTTCTCTTAATGCCAATGGTGATACATATGAAACCATAAATTGGGACAGAGATTTTGACAATTTTTCAGAATATTTAAAATTAGAGCCAGAATTAGAAATTTCTGAGTTTATACTTATAACATCTATACCTCAGCCTGCCTATTTTAAAATGAATTGTGAAAATAAAAATGTGCCTTAATGACAGATTAGGTAGAAATACACTTAAAATCACAAAAGATTAATTTAAATTTGACATGCGGAAAGACTCCTGACTAAAGTTGGAGTCACTGAAATAGATTGGCATTTGTAGAGATCACTTCTTTCCTAGAAAATGACCCTTGAGTAATAACGTAGATCTAGCAAGAATGTTTAATATCTTGATTAGAACAAGGTCAGTGAAATTTTTTTTTTAAGTGACATCCTTAAGTTGTTTACAACCAACATTTATTCTGTTTAGCAAAAGAGAAATGTAAAAGTTACAAATATCTTACAAATGTAAGCTAATATCAAAAGCTAAATTTCAGGGGCCGGCTCCGTGGCCGAGTGGTTAAGTTCGCGCGCTCCGCTGCGGCGGCCCAGGGTTCAGATCCTGGGCGCAGACATGGCACTGCTCATCAGGCCACGTTGAGGTGGTGTCCCACATCCCACAGCTAGAAGGACGTGCAACTAAGTTATACAACTGTGTACGGGGCGGGGGGGGGGGGGTTGGGGAGATAAAGCAGGAAAAAAAAAAAAAAAGATTGCCAACAGTTGTTAGCCCAGGTGCCAATCTTTGAAAAAAAAGCTAAATTACAAGTGGCCTGTACCCTAAATCACTGACTTTCAAACTATAGTGCACTTCAGAATTGCCCCAAGGTCTTGTTAAAACACAAATTGCCACCTGCCTCACGACCACCCTCCCCCTCCAGTTTCTGATTCTTTAGGTCTGGCTAAGGTTTAATGATTTCTAATTTGCATTTCTAACAAGTTCCCAGATGGCTCTGCTGCTCCTGGTCCAGGGATTGTACTTTGAGATTCACTCTAAACTCAGGACAAAGGAACTCTTCTTTCCTTCATCCCTTCCTTCCCCTCTTCTTTCCTTCCTTCTTTCTTCCTTGCTTCCTCCTCTCTCTCTCTTTGTCTGTCTTTCTACTATTATGGTCCTTTTCCACGTTCACTTTACAAAGTTCAGTGGTGTGATGTGTCAAGTGTCAATCCTGCTCAAACAGCATGGTTTAGGGGGCTTGGTTAGTTACAAAGGGCAAAGGAGGCATTTTCCTTGCGGATGCATTTATGTTTTAGCTATCAGAGGGTCTAGAAAGCTTGTGTGGGAATCTGGAATTTAATGTAAGTCTGCATTTTAGCGTCTCAACTGGTGATCATCTTACTGCTCTCTTACAGTTTGTGGTGTGGTTCCCCTCACCACATTCACACTTTGTACAAAATGCCTGCATAATGCAAAGTGTGGTTTAAAATGTGTGAAACTTCATCCAGATCCTTGGAGCTTGCCCATTTGTCTTTTTTGTTTTTTAAACTTTATTGTGGCATAATTGACAAATAAAATTGTAAGATATTTCAAGTATGTACGTCACGATGATTTGACATTGTGAAAGATTCCTCTCATCTAGTTAATTAACATATCCATCACCTCACATATCATGTTTTTTTTTGGCGGGGGAGGGGTGAGAACATTTAAATTTTACTTTTCTACCAAATTTAAATTATACAATATAGTGTTATTACTATAGTCACCATGTTACAGATTAGATCCTGAGACCTTACTCATTTTTGGCTGAAAGTTTTCACCCTTTACCAACATTTTCCTATTTCCTCTACCCCTCAGCCCCTGGTAACCCTTTTCTACCCTCTGTTTTTTCCCATTCCAGAGGTTGCCTTTTCATTTTGTTGATGGTTTCCTTTGCTTCGCAGTAGTTTTTAGTTTGATGTAGTCTCACTTGTTTATTTTTGCCTTTGCTTTTGGTGTCAAATCCAAAGAAATCATTGCCAAGACTGATGTGAAGGAGCTCTGAGAACTTTAAGAACCCCTGCTCTAAGCTCAGGACAGAGGAATCATCTCTAACTGACATTTTTCCGGATTCAGACAGAGTGGTACCAAACACAACCAAATGCACCAAAAAACATAAGCAAACAAACAAACAGCAAAACATTTCACTGGCTTACTTCTCAGGGTCCTGGTTTATCCAAATTGGAGATGAGGATAATGGTGATTGGGAGAGTTAAATATGCATAGATATAGTCACAAATGACATCCCATATCCTCTCAAAGATTAATGAATGCTCAAAAGCTGGAGTCAAGGCTAGTACTACAAAATGAAAGGCAAAGAAATATGTGTTCAGATTGTCACTTGTTTGTGAAGGATCGTGGTATAATGGAATCGTCACAGATTTTGTGGTCAGACCATGCAGAATTTAAAGCCTAGGTCTGCCATTTCCCAGGTATGCAATTGTATATTGGTTTTCATAATACCTATTAAAAGTGATACTGAGAACACCATCAGAAAACATATATTAAAATGTCTAGCACATAGTAGGCATTCAAAATAATAACCACCATATGTTAGAGTCCTATTTATGTATAAGACACTGAACTAGGGGCATTAGCTTGTTTAATCCTCACAAGAGCTGCTTGAATTATCATCATCATAACAATCACCATTCCCATTTTGCAAACAAGAAAACAGAATCCCACTTAAGCAAAAATTCAAAGTCAAATCCCCAACAGTTTGAGGTCAAGTGCTTGCTTTTCCACAAAGATGAGTTTTTGTATCCCCCTTGCCATTCTCATCCCAAGTTCCCTGGCTAGTTATGAGCTAGAGGCTCTCATTGCAGATTGACCCCCTCAGTTGGTGGATTTCCATGCCTCGCCCTTAGCTCTCCTCGCTCTGAGTAATGTTCACTACTTTTATATCTTCATCTATCAAGATCTTGTTGACAGAACTATTTAGGCAAAAATTAGATGCGGGAAAAATTTACTTTTCATAATCTAGTGTCCATTTTCTCCTACATTGCTCCAATAATCCTTTAGTCTTTCTGCTATTAGATTCTGTTCCCAGGAGAAAAAAAATCTGACCCTGAACTTCCACAGCACAGCTGTTCTTCCTGACTATTCAAAACAAAAGTGTCTGTTTTATAGCATAAACTAGTCTGTATTGTATTGTCAGTGATATAAATGATAAAAACGCCTTTGGAGGGCATTTTCATCCTGCCTTACTCCTCCTTCATGAAGAGGTAGATACTTGTCCGATGACAGCTGCCACCTCTCCCAGCCAATTATCTGTTTGTCAAGGTGTCACTCAGCTATCATTTCCTTCATGATTCTTTGCCTTATTCTCAGATTTTTCTTGGCCTCCAAATCCCACAATACTTTGTCACTTTTTTTTTTCTTCTTTTTGGGCTCAACTTTCTATGTTAAATACTACTTGTTTTCTGTTATCCCCACTAGACTGTGATTTTTCTTGACTGTGAACATTTACTTACTCATTGTTCTTTTGCTGACTGCTTTTAGTCAGACGCTCTGCTGGGTATGCAGAGGCTGTATGGTGAGGAAGACAAAGAACCAGATTTCCCGAGGTTCACCATCTCGTGATCTCAGAAGGTGCTTGGAGAAGCCAGGGAAGGCTTCCTAGAGAAAGCAAAGTTTGACCAAAATCTTGAAGGAATAATGAAAGCTCTCAGATGTACAGAAGGAGAAAAAGGTATTCCAGATATGAAACAATCTATAAAAATGCATGGAGACGTGACTGCACATAAATAAAAGAGGGTTTCTAGAGGAGGCAATACATTTACCTAGACTGGCAGATTTGACCCACTGTCCAACCATACTAGACATCATTAGTTCATGACAGATCTTCATACTAAACTCAGATGTGTCTTTACCTCAGAGTCATTCCTAACAAGGCAGTCCAGGGAGCCGTTACCAGTCAACTGAAGTTTGCACGGAATATGAAATCTATTTGCCAAAACTTCCCTAACTGAAATGTATGAGTTTCTATTTTGTAGAATTTCAATCTAGTGGGGCAGATATCTTATAGTAGGGGAAGCTTTTGGTGCAAGTAAATTAATTTTCACTGATGACAGCCTTCGATCTGTATGTCAAATAAGAGTAAGGAGATGCTAGTGCTGCTGAAGGCGGACCAGAGAGAGGCTGAGAGAGGGGAAGAGGCATTAAAGGAGAAGGAATGGGCATGGTGAGTCAAACTCTGGGAATTCTGATACATTGTTTCGTCCTCTTACCTTTGAGGTGAGTGATGAAAGACTGCTAACTGGCGAGGTAGGTAAGCACCTGAAATAACCCTCCTGGGCTATTTGAGTGTCTACATTTTGGTAACTGTTTTAAAATTTTGTTTGATTATTTCATTTGATTCTGCTTAGGTACATTGTGCATTACTCCAGGAATTATGTCCCCAAATAGTAAGAGTAACTTACATCTTTAGTGTCACAAAGTTCACGTGCACTGTTACATAAAGCTCTTTACTCCCTCCAGCAGGCGGTAGGTTGGTTTTCACAACTCCTCCTCACTCCACCCTTCATAATCAGAGGCTACAGTGCTTACCGGGCAGAGATGCCGGTCATTTTTAACTTAGTTTTATGAGGCACTCCTAAGTTATTGAAGTCTTTTACGCTTTTTACAAGCTACTTCTCAGAGCAATACTGAGAAATGGGTCAGCATTGTTATGGCTCTTTACAGATAGGAAAAAGAGGCCTCAGTTTAGCAGGCTATTTTCTGAAGAGCTGACAATCAAGAGTAGAGTCTTTCTTATAACTAAGATCTCTTCTGCCATTTGCTCATGAGCACTGTAATTGACCAATAGGAATTAATAAAATGCTATTTTCTTAGTTATTTGGGAATTTTATTAAATCTCCACAATATGTTATATGCTGCACAGATTACAAATCTGACCTATGTTAAGATGAATAAGGGACACAATATGTCACATGTATAATGGCCCATATTTATTAGATGTAATGTGTTGTATAGTTTAATTTGAGTGCTTAGACACGGTAAGATACTCACACTATGTTCTCGTCTTCATCACTCTCATTACGCTCCCTTCCTCACCCTGCCAGGTGACCATACCAATCATAATCAATTATAAAGATGCCATACTGTCTGCTTCTAGGCCTTCTACTTCTAAGAACTACTCACTCCTCTTCAGTGCCCAGCTCTGTGGTTTTATCATAGCTAAAATAAAAAATCATGTTTTAAAAATTGTTTTTTTGTTTAAAGATGGACACCTGAGCTAACAACTGTTGCCAATCTTCTTTTTTTTCTTTTTCTGCTTTTTCTGCCCAAATCTCCCCAATACATAGTTGTGTATTTTAGTTGTGGGTCCTTCTAGTTGTGTTATGTGGGACGCTGCCTCAGAGTGGCCTGACAAGCAGTGCCATGTCCGCGCCCAGGATCTGAAACAGCGAAACCCTGGACGGCCAAAGCAGAGTACATGAACTTAATCACTGGGCCACGGGGACGGCCCTAAACATTGTTTCAACTTTTTATTAGTAAATTATTTCAAACACACAGAAAAGCTGCAACTATAAAAAATAGCACAAAAATAATCCACATTTTTTTTTAAAGATTTTTTTTTAATTTTTTCCTTTTTCTCCCCAAAGCCCCCCCAGTACATAGTTGTATATTCTTCGTTGTGGGTCCTTCTAGTTGTGGTATGTGGGACACTACCTCAGCGTGGTTTGATGAGCAGTGCCATGTCCGCGCCCAGGATTCGAACCAACCAAACACTGGGCTGCCTGCAGTGGAGAGCGTGAACTTAACCATTCGGCCACCGGGCCAGCCCCAATCCCCATATATTTTACCTAGATTCACTTATTAACATTTTACCCCATTTGCCTTTTCATTCTCTCTCTTTTTGCCTGAACCATTTTAGAGTAACTTATAAAACTCGTGGCCTTTTATCCCTAAACTTTCAGTGTGTGTTTCCTAAGAATCACCATAATCGCTTATATAACCACAGTACAGTTATTAACTTCAGTACAATTAACATTGACAGAATACTTTTATCTAAGCTACTGTCTCAGTTCCAATTTTGTGAATTAAATCAACAATGTCTTTTATAGTGGTTTTTTTTCTCCTCCAGCACACAGACCCAATCTAGTACTGCATTATCTTATCTCTTCAGTCTCCTTGAATCTGGAATATTTCCACAGCTTTTCTTTGTCTTTTATAACATTGTCATTTTTGAAGAATATAGTGCCCCCTCTTTTTAAAATAACATTTCTCATTTTGGATTTGCCTGATATCTCCTCATTGTCAGATTCAGATTATGCATCTGTAGCTGAAAGACTATGTAGGTGATGTGTCCTTCAGAGGACGCCTCAGCTAGAGACACAAGGTGTCTATCTGCCCCTCATTGGTGGTATTAATTCTGATCACCTAGTCAAGATTCTGTTCAATTTCTCCACTGTATCATTACCACTTTTTCTCTTCCAACTAATAAGCAATCTGTAGGAAGATACTTTAAACCCATGGAAATGTCCTGCTCCTCATCAACAGTTCCTCCTCATGTAGTGTCCATTGATGGATCTTACCTGATACAATCAGTACTATTATGATTGCAAAATGCTAATTTACAGCTCCAGCACACCCTCCACAATCACCAATCAGCACTTAGCATTTCATTATTAAACAAGAGCCCTCCCTTCTCGCCCTTTATTTACTTTTAAGAGTATGGCCAATGAACTCATTTTTTTTTTTTTAAAGATTTTATTTTTTCCTTTTTCTCCCCAAAGCCCCCCAGTACATAGTTGTATATTCTTCGTTGTGGGTCCTTCTAGTTGTGGCATGTGGGACGCCGCCTCAGCGTCGTCTGATGAGCAGTGCCATGTCCGCGCCCAGGATTCGAACCAACGAAACACTGGGCCGCCTGCAGCAGAGCGCGCGAACTTAACCACTCGGCCACGGGGCCAGCCCCCAAATGAACTCATTTTTTCAGTGGTCTATAATTCATCACTGTACTTAATTATGCAAAACAAATTTATAATAGTCGTCATCTCTGGTGAGTGGGATATAGAGAAAGAGGCTCTAAAAGGGAAATTTTAACTTTTTACTCTTTACTGTTTAAACTTTTTAACGTAAGAAGTATGCATCCATTCCTCTTTTTTTTGTTTGTTTGTTTGAACAAATGAAAAAATAAAAAAGTAAGTTGTGAAAGAGAAAATTTCCTTAGGGCACTCTAGAGGCAGTATGCCACCGCCTTGACAAGATGGAGATTTCTAATGCTGTTCGTTAAATAAGTATAAGAAGCTACCATAAGAAAGGAACATTTTGGGAATTATATTTCCAGTAGTAGTAATTAATTTGCACTGATGATTCATGGCCTCTAAACTAATCTTGTGGTCAACTGGTTGGGTGTACAAATTAACTAGTTAGAATTAGTTCTACAGTGTACAACTTAAGAAATGATGGAAGCTAAACTAACTGTTATAGAGATCTCTCTACCTATTAGAGAACTTGCTATGGTTTCAAGAAGGTTTTGAGGAAATAATAATATGAGGACATGAACTTTCACATACTCAGATATTAAGAATTGTCTTAAATAATCACTTCATTTTCTTTAAATACAATTAAATCAAATCCAACCAGACTGGCAAAAATACATATAATTTTATATTGTATTTTAATACATTGTTCTGCCCCATTCCTACTATTAATCCTTACATTTCTGTAAAGAAAATTTATGCTAATCTATCATCCTCTTCACCTCAAATTCATGTGCCTGATGTACAGCAAGCCAAACACTGAGACATCCATGCTTGGAGAGGGAGAAAGGCCCCATTCGACATGGCCAAGACAAAAAGGTGGGATCATGGGTTAGATCAAACCCACCTTAACCAGAGCAAAAAGGAGGAGAGTTTTACAGGGCTAAGGGGCTTGGCAGAAGGAGCTTCGAAGAAACAAACAGGTCACTCCCCATAAGTCTCTTGGCAGTCTGCAAATGCTGCTGGAGGCCAGCCATCAGGTGATCGCAACCTCCCTGAAGCATTCTCTTTCTTCTGCAAAACGAACTAACAAATTCTCAAGACCCAGCTCATAAATCCTCAAGACCTGGGTAACTCCTCAAGTTAAACAAGAAAACAGCAAATTGACAAGATTCATAACAAGGTCCAAAGGCAATCACGTTCTTATTGAATATCTACAGTAACCATCAGGTACCTGGCTTCACTCTTCACAGCATTAAAAAAAAAAAAAAAATTTCACCCCGAGTGAGAGGTGTTTCAAAGACAGAAACTGTCTGAAAAATCAATTGTATGGACAATTGTACAGAAAAAAAACTCCTCCTGTTTTCTGTCTACTCACAGAATACTTCACTTCTGACACCAGATGTTTAGGTTTTCCACACATCAAGCAATTCTTCAACACCAGCTGCGTGTTCTACAATTTAACTCAATTCTGACACTATCTACCTGGAGATAGCATCAGATCTCACAGATTATAAGAGTTCGCTCCCACAAGACTGCCCCCCCAGATACACACAACACACTTCAGATGCCAATCACCTGTCCAAGTTGTTACCTGTGCTTCTGACCTATCAGCTACAGAGCTGAGGTTCACATGATCCCCTCCTTGGGCATGATTAATTTGCTAGAGTGGCTTACAGAACTCATGAAAACAGTTTCTTACTAGTAGATTACAAATTTATTACAAAGGATGTTAAAAGATATGAGCGAACAGACAGATGAAGAGGTACATAGGGCGAAGTCCAGAAGAATCCCGAGCACAGAAGCATCTGTCTCCTTGGACGTTGGGGTGCACCACTTTCCCAGCATTCCTGTCCAGCAAACCAGGAGCTCTCCAAACCCCATCCTTTTGGTTTTTATGGAGACTTCATTACATAGGCATGACTGATTAAATCATTAGCCATTGGCAATTGAACTCAGTCCCCAGCCCCAGTCCCTTCCTGTAGGTCAGGAGATGTGGCTGAAAGTTTCAAACCTTTAATCACTTAGTTGATTCTCTTGGCAACCAGTACCCTCTTCTTAACAGCTTTCCAAAAGTCATCTCATTAACATAAGGTCAGGTGTGGTTGAAAGGGGCATGTTATGAATAACAAAAGTCATCTTTATGGGTCTTATCCTTTAGGAAGTTGCAAGGGTTTTAGGATCTCTGTGCCAGAAATGGGGAGGAAAACAAAATATGTATGTATGGTAAATCACAATATCACAGCAATATTTTCCCCAAGAGCTGAATATGTACGTTGAGCACAGGGGACACTTCCTGCCAATCCCTTTCAGGAACTGTGTCCTCTTGAAAAAAATCTCTTTCTCCCAGAACAACCCCCAATCTACCCACTGACAGAGCTGGTTTAGAGTCTGTATTAGCCTCTGACGAACTTGGAGTCTCAGATAATAGAGCAGCTGTGTGGGGTGTCAAAAGATAAACTGAGGCATATTAAATATTTTAAGAGTTTATTTGAGCAAAAATCGATTTGAATCAGGCAGAGCCAAACCAGAAGGAGTTAGGACCTCCCCGCTGACAGGAGTTAGGGGAAAGACTTTTATAGAAAAGACCTGGAAGCAAAGCCAGGAAATTGATTGACTACAGCTTAAGCAGTTGCATCATTTGGGAAAGCCTAGTTGGCTGGGTTTTTTTTGTGATGGGTTGTCCTTAGGTTTTAATTTCTTAACCTTGAAGCATTACAGACTTGGGTTTTAGTTTACTTACATAGACTAATTGGTATTAAAATCACATCAGTCTAATGGCCTCCTTGTTTAACTAACTTAACAATTCCCCCCTTTCAGTCATCCTCTCACATAAGATAGCTTGACCAGAAATTTGGTATTAGCAACACTCTCAGTCACCATAGGGTTAAGTTGTTCTTGTCTCATCATGAAACTTGTAGGATATGATGTCAGGTCCGTGGAAGAATTGTTTTTGCTATTCATCCTGTTTCTGTTTCTCCAAGTGCAGTGAGACCATCTGATGCACTGCTGATGACTGTGAACATGCATTTAAGACCCTTAAAGGAACACAGCACAACAGGGAGACTATAATGATGACTATCAGGAGTATAATTCCAAGAGACTGAAGTATGCTCTTTAGTCAGGGCCCAAACCAAACGAGTTGGTATCAAATAAATCAAAGAATATGCCTAAAGAGGCATCTACCTGTTTTAGCCAAGTGGCTTGTTTGTTAATTTCCTTTATTTGTTGCAGTAGCAGAGGAGTGGATCCAGCTACAGCAAAAGCTATTTGCTATAGCACAGATTCCTCCTTGTTCAGCCAATAAGTAATCTAAAGCAATTCTCTTGTCTAAAACCACTTTAGCAAGAAAGCCTGGGGCTTTTGTTATGCAGCTATGGCCTTAAGGGTAGATTCAGGGATGGTTGCCAGAGTTAAGGAGCATTGTCTTCCCGTGCATTAACAGAGAGAAAAAGCAAGTAGAGAAAAAGGCAAAAGGAATAAAGGATTTTATACTGGAGATGAAGATCTTGATCTGTGATCTTTGGAGAACTGTCTACCTCAAGATTGTTGGCTTCTGTGGAGGAACCTTCCTAGTCAATTTTAATTTTAGCTCTTCAGCTGGTGTGCAATTCTAAGAGTCTAGAGGAACCTTTTTTAATTGGGAGATGTGGACCCAAGTTTCAAGGCCCTGAAGTTTGGCTGCCAACTAGTCATAATGACCTGGTATGGTCCCTTCCAAAGAGGCTCAAGAGCAGTCTTTGTTCTTAATGATCCAAGATGAGAGAGAATTGGAAATCTTAGCTTGGAGAGATGTACCCAGATACTTAATGAAACTAGAAGAATTCAGGATCCTGTCCAGTTTACAGGTAAGTAACAAAACCTCAAAGACAATGAATGAGACCAAAATTTAATACCCACAAGGTTATGATACATTTTTCCACTGAAATATAATTTTTCTCTTTACAGTCATTCCCATTTCTATCGAAGATAATCCAAATTCTTGAGGGATCAGGTATGGAGAAAAAGTAAATATTTCAATTCTGTGTACAAAGCTATACTTTACCAAGTCATAGATAGCTTAAGAGAAAAGGGTTTTCTTAAACCTGGAAAGCAAAACATTGAAGAGTCAGCAATGTTTCAAACATAAAGTCATTAAAAATTATAGCTATCCACATCAGTTCACTCAATCCAATGTTATTAATTCTTCTTTTGCTTGAATTCAATTTTTCCATTAGAGTTCTGAAAATTCTTAACCAAATTCAGTGGTATGATCTTAAAATATTGGAAACCTGTATTCTAGAGTACTTGTTGGAGTATTTTCCGCGAATCTCTCTGAAGATGAAGCACTTTTGCAAAAGCATCAATGTAAAACAATAACTATCTATAAACGACAAAAAGACTTTTTAAATGGCCACAGTTAAAGATCTGATGAGAATTCATTTGATAAGGAAATTTAGTTATTTCTGTGGCATACAACAATTTAAGACAATATTTGGGCAATGAGGGTATTGACAAATTTTTAAGCACTTCGATTTCTAGAATACCTATATTAGTAACATAAATCCATACATATATAACCTAAGAAGGTTTATCATCACTTCCTATTTGACAATGCTTCCCATGTAATTTAACATGCCAAATAAACCTAATTAGCTTAACCAGCCTCCTTTACAAGGTGAAACACAAATCCTTTGAGATTTTCCAGGGACCCTCTGGAAAACCTCAAAGTTAGTTTGAGGTCAAAAAGACTCCATTTTAGATTTTATTTGGAGAAGCTGTAAAAAAAACTGTCAAAAGGTTTGAACGTTTGATTCAATAGGATCACAGGTCATTATGAAATAATAATTATTTAATGAAAGTGACAATAGAAGATTGTAAAGGCAAATACAGAAGGTTACACAGTTGTGAGCAAAACTTAGCTCTTTGAATATTGAGAGGATTCAGTTCTTCCCAGTAATCAAAGACTTGATAAAAACAACATGAAGCACAGGAAATTATTTTGGTAAGATACACATCTTTGCTTTCTAGGCAGATTACCCAAAAGGAAAAGAAAAACTTCTCAGAGAGTCTTATCAAGAGCAGACTAATATTCCAAGAAAATTACCATTTTAACTGAGAGAAAACCAAGTTCTAGTTTTGTACCAGAGTACTTTTGATATTAAGGCTCATTCTTTAAAAATGTAAGTAAACCCAGGGACAGCCCCATGGCTGTGTGGTTAAGTTTGCATGCTCCGCTTCGGCAAACTGGGGTTTCGCTGGTTCAGATTCTGGGCGCGGACATGGCACCACTCATTGGGCCACACTGAGGTGGCATCCCACATGCCACAACTAGAAGGACCCACCTAAAAATATACAACTATGTACTGGGGGGCTTTGGGGAGAAAAAAGGAAAAATTTAAAAGACAATAATAAATACTTTTTTAAAATGTAAATAAATCCATTCCAATCACAGTCAATTTGACCATGCATAAAATTTCTTTCCCAGAATTCCTTTTCACAGACCTTCAAAAATGTTTTTGTATCCATTCAGGTTTTGTCCTATATTCTTCCTTTCTTATTCTGGAACAGCCAGTCATTCTACTTTAGGACAAAATTACTCTCTTTTTCTCTTAACGAAAGTATGTCTTTCATAACTCTCCTTATCTTAAAAACACATTCCATTTTATTTATTTATTTTCTTAAAGATTTTATTTTTCTTTTTTTCCCAAAGCCCCCTGATACATAGTTGTGTATTTTTAGTTCTGAGTCGTTCTAGTTGTGCCATGTGGGATGCTGCCTCAGCATGGCCTGATGAGCAGTGCCATGTCCACACCCAGGATTCGAGCTAACGAAACCCTGGGCTGCCAAAGCAGATTGTGCGAACTTAACCACTCAGCCATGGGGCTGGCCCCACATTCTATTTTCTTTACTTACCTGCCATATACAGTTGTTTCCTTTCATCCCTATTATTTCTAGAATTTTTTATTACATTTATTGATTAGAATTCTTAACCTTTAGAAATCATAATTTCTAGTAAAACTAAGAAGTAAGCAATTATGTACTGTCTGTTACACTAGCATTCTGTGGATTGGCAAATTTATAAATGCTTTTTATAATTTCTAGAAGTACAGTCTTCATCATAGTAATTTTTTCAATGTGGCACAAGATATGTTTACAAATAGACCCCAAAATCTTTAATTCCTCTGTAATAAGAAACCAAAAGTAAATAAACCTATGTTCAGGAGTTAATGTTTCAATATTTTACCTTATTTGGAAATGATCTAGATATTCAATTAATATCCACTGTTTAACTTAATTAGTATAACTATAAGATTCCAAATTACCAAAAAGATTTCAGAACTATTTTTATTCTTATTTATTTATTTTGAGGATGATTAGCCCTGAGCTAACATCTGCTGCCAATCCTCCTCTTTTTGCTGAGGAAGACTGGCCCTGAGCTAACATCTGTGCACATCTTCCTCTCTTTATATGTGGGATGCCTGCCATAGCATGTCTTGCCAAGCAGTGCCATGTCTGCACCCGGATCTGAACCAGTGAACCACAGACCGCCAAAGCGGAATGTGTGCACTTAACTGCTGTACCACTGGGCCAGCCCACTATTTTTAAATAATTATTTTTAGATTACTCATAAAACTTTCACAAGACATTAAACAACTACCCATCTTCTTAAGTTATTTTTCTTGCAGAAAAATTCTGTTAACAGAGATAACATGAACTTGTTTGACTTTTGATAAATCTAAGTAGGATAAAAGTTGTATACCTGCATTGTATTTAACGTTGATAATCCTAAAGACGTGCCTGTTTTAGCCAAACCAACAAAAGTTAAAGTAGCTTTCATTTTTTGAAGATTATCCTACATTGTTTGAATTTGAAAATCTTTTGGGTTAGTTTCTATATCTCTGAGAGAATACTTGTTTGATATAAGCACTTATTTTTCTTCAAGCTAATTAAATAGAACTCTTTTACAAATTAATTTTGGCACTACCATCTGGAACTAGAAAAATCACATGTCTATACATGCATGTATAGACATACACAAACATACATACAGACATAGAAATTTTATAGCTTTCATGGGCTATTATTTTAGCCATGAGACAGGTTCAGTAATACAAAATTCATTCATTTATAAAAGAATAGTTGGACCCAAATTGTGTTTCTGGCAGATGGAATAAGTTAAGTTTACCTGCTCATTTCACTTAAGCTTTTTACTAATATTTATGAAGAAGACTTTTAAGATTTTTTTTCATTGGCCTAGTTTCCAAATAGCTTCTTTTTTACCCCTTCTGATAGGAGTTATCTCCCTGAAGATTGCATTTCAAAGAGATGGCTCTGGGTTCCTAGAGAATACCATGTCAAAAATTTACATCTCAAAGGCACGGAGAAAGGATGTGAGTTTTCTCCAAGAAGGAGTTTTGTTTCCAACGTCCTGGTCTTTTACAATATCTGCAAGACTTTTGAGATGAATAGGGAAGGTTTGAGGATTGTTAAAAAGGACTGATGGGCTTTGAATTGCTTCTAGTGCTTCATCTCTGTTAGTGTCAAAACAAATACAGTTGTTTTTAATTCCTCAAAGAATTGGGTTGCAACCTGAAAGTTCTCACGGGGCTGACTCATCCATCCAACTTGTTTCTTTACATCAAGGCGAAGACTTCCAACTAAAATGGAAATCAAAAGATTCCTATGTTCTAGATTAAGAGCTGTGTGTCTTTGGAATGTTTTAGCAAATCCTTCCATAGTGGCTTCAGGATGTTTTCTTTCCTCTGAGTATATTGTTCCCTTTTAGCTTAGGAGAAAACGCCTTTTTTAAAAGTTCCTATCAGGCTCTGAATATCAACTTTCAATTTGGCCAACTTTTGACCGTAGAGCTCATTTGAAAAAGTCCTTTCAAATATCTTATCAGGTTTCAGCCAGGGCAAAAAGTAAATATTCCTGGCTGTATTGAACTCCTTTTTAAAATTATTATTATTATTTCCTTTTCTTTTAAACCAAAGACACATCTATCAAGTGACTCAAAACCAAAACCAGTAAGCCTTTTATGGCATAACCATGGACACAAGAGGCATCCCCAAAGAGAGGTGCAAAATATGTAGCCCTCCCAAAATCCAGAACCACTCCCAAAGAAAACCAAAAGAAAGAAAGTCTTAGACAATTCCCATGAAAGCTGACAACAGTCAGTAGGGAGGTAGCTGTAAATGCAGTGCTACTCATGTTTCTATCTAGCCACGTTCTTGGGGCCCCAAACCTGATGGTTGAGCTGCCTGCACATACAAGAACCAACAACCTGCATGCCCCAACAGGAGGAAAGGCAAACTAAGTTCTCAGGACACAAAACAAGACAAACAAGAAAGCAATAGCAATTCCTGGGAGGAAAAGAATGGATATCCAATGGGTACTCCAAAACCAAATTCACAGGAGTCTGAATTTGGAAAGGAAGGGAAAACATGAAATTTTACCTTCCTCTCTCAGCCAGGCACTACAGATAGAGATCTGGAAAGTTAACTTTGGTAAGAATTCTTGCCCTTTGCTGGCTTCTGCCAGTTTTCCCAGGATCCCATCTGCAGGCTCTGGAGTGAGAGAGGTGTCCCAGCAGATCCCATCTGGATCACCAGAAACTGCTGGGCAAAGAAATAATCTTCCCTCTACCCTTCTGAGCTCTTAGCTGAGATTTCTTTTTCTCTAAGGCACCTCATAAATGGATACCATTTCTAGGTGAAAATTTTCCTACTGTGGCCACTGTAATTCAAGATTATCTTTCAAAAGGTTAACCTAATTGTTTTGACAAACATGAGTTCTGAGCTCATAATTTTTATACATATAGTTAGCTGGAGTCCCAGATGTAAGAGTCTCAGACTCTTTGGACTTAAAGGAACCCATTTTCTCTTTTTTTTTCCTTAAACAAAAATTTTATTTACTTGAGACCTCACACTGGACCCATTCCAGTATAAGTTGGACCCAGTCCAATTCTGGACCCAGTCTGGTTTAAGTCAGACATGAGTCTAGTAAAAGAAATGCTCAAATAAAGTCTGAGAGCTCATAATGCAAAAGCTGTGGAGTATGCATGTCTGAGAGGGCCTTACCTACAATCTCCAGATGCAGCAAGAAAGCAGGAAGCACAATGGGCTCAGCAGGTACCAATCCTGCTCATTGCTCATTGCTCTCAAGGGCCATTCAGGGTCTCCTTTAGATCCTACTACTGACACCAGAACTGTTAAAAGATAAACTGTGGCATATTAAAAATTTTAAGAGTTTATTTGAGCAAAAATAAATTTGAATCTGGCAGTGCCAAACCAGAAGAGATTGAGTGCTCCACCAACAGGAGCTAGGGTAAAGACTTTTATAGAGAAGATACGGAAGCAAAACAAGGAAATTGATTGACTACAGTTTAAGCAGTTGCATTATTTGAAAAAGACTAGTTGGCTGTTTGTGATTGGTCATTCTTAGGTTTTAATTTCTTAACCCTGAGTCATTACAGGCTTAGGTTTTGGTTTGCTTACATGTGCTACTAAGGCATTAAAGCCACTTCAGCTTAGTGGCCTCCTTATTTAATCTAACAGGGGCTTAAGTCAGAAACATAAGGTCTATTAGTGGCAAGCAATGTGAATTACTCACCAAGTCAAATCTTCAGCCAAGCTTCTTCATCATCAGAGGCATCAATATTCATCCTTAAGGGCACCACCTCCTTCCTTTTCCACTCACCTCCTGGGTCATAGGCACCTGCTCACATCCATCCTTATTTGGGGGAAGAATGAGAAGGTGGTATAGCCCTACTCGCCCTTTATCCACCCTTGACCTTCATCCATTACCTGATAAGGGTTTAGACTGTACCTTCCTCCCTTTTCAAATTCCAGTTTATTTGTTACTTCCAAAAACCTTCCCCAAATAAAGCACAGAGAATTCTTTAGTAGAGAGAAATTACCTGGTAACAACTAATGACCCATTTTCTAAGCAGGCTCTGTAGAGCTAATGCTAACTATTTGATTCATAGGCACATAAAGTAGATCATAAGAAGGTTGAGTTAAGGGGCTGTGAGTCAAGCAAAAGAAATGCCATGGAATGTGGCCTCTACTGGGTTGAGAGTGGCCCCACTGTTGCTCCCTTGGGAACTTCAAAGCACACCTTAGCTTTTTCATCACAAGCGTTCATTGCATGGTTAATCGTGGAATACTGATCTTCCTCAAAAACAAAATTAAAGAAGCGTGATTGTACACACTAATCACTAAACAACTATCTTATAAGTGTGTGCCTTCTGATGATGAGGAGGAAGACAGACAAACATTTACTGAATACTTTCCATATGACAGATATTATTCTAAGATTTTTATATAAATTATCTCATTTAGTCATCTCAACAGCCTTATAAAAGAAATACTATTATTATCCCAATTTTACAGATAAGGAAACTGAAGTAAAGAGATGTGAACTTTCCCAAGGTTGCACAGCTTATAAGATTGAAACCCCAGGAAATATGGCTTCAGACCTCCATTCTTAACTCTAGAGATACTAGTCAGTGACAGTCTCGCTATGGGGTCCAGTCTTTTTCAAGTCATAGGCTCTCTGCAGGTGCCTCTGGCCACCATACTAATGGTAGGGTAAAGCCTCTGACAATTTGGTGGGAGTACCAGGCTTCACTCATCATGGAAGCTGGTTCTCAGGGAGAACTGGAGAAGGGTATCCACCCTTATTTACCTAAAATTTTGAAAAGTCATTGGCATTCAGAGACTTTAATGGCTGTGTTAACTCCTCATCTACTCTTTCACAGGGTTTGGGCCAATAGACTGAAAAGGACCTGTCTGTCTGAACCCCACCTCTCTGCTGTGGAAGGAAACAGTTTCTTCTTTTTCTTCTTTCACCAGCTTCACTAGTTGGGAGAAGTTTGGAAAGGGGTTGAGTTCAGTCAGGTTAAGTTTTGTTCAGGGAAAGATGCTTATCTTCACTCCTGCCTGCACCTGTGCTAAGCGGGTCACCTCCACTCTTCCCCAGGCTCTGAGGACCGGTTCGACTGTAATGAAGTCTCTAACCTTACTATGAATATAGTCAGCTTTCCCTAACTTTCTGGCAACACTTAGGAGGTTTGCCTACTATATTCTCTGGACTTAAGCCACCAGAACCAGTTCTCAAGTACCTTCAACCACAGCCACCAAAACATTTTACTTGAGAGTATTAGTGGCCTCTTCAAGTTGACCTCCTCAGGCATTCCACAGGTCATGTTCTTTTTCTCAGCTCCCTGCCATCTCAATATGAGCCTTATCCAAAATAGAACTGTCTTCTCTCTTGAGACAGAAATTGCATCTCCTAAAAACACTCTCAGTTTCTGGTAATTATTTCCATCACAAGCTAGATAGCCTTTTCCTAGCTCTATCATCTTTCCAACACGCTAAGCCATGCCTCAGATGGCATGTCCGGGTTTGAAGAATAATTTGCACCTTGTACCCAGGATTCTAACAACATTACTCCTCCACCTTTAAGAAGTGATTTAATTTTTAACATTTTCTTCTGATATAAGGGTCTTACATCCATGCTCCACTAAAAAGTATTCTTCAAACCATTGTTAAGCAGGGTTGTCTTTACCCTAATTTCCTTCATCTCCTTCTGGACAATATTATGCAGAATTTTGTACTAATTTTCAAACTCTGTCTCATCATAGTCCACTAGACATACATCACTGATGACTTCTGAATGCACACCCATTTCTACACCAGAGTCATAACTAGACTAATGAACTATCTGATTTGCCTGGATTGAGGCAGTTCCCAGGATGTGGGACCCTCAGTGCTAAAATCTCAAAATGATTTGGCTTCAGTGCTAGGAGTGGTAATCTACCCATGGCTCTGATATGGACTGCACAAGGACTTTTGGTAATTCCAGAAAAAAATGGCACATATAAGGGTTATGAGTACACATACTCAGGTGTGGAAAAAAAAAACCCCACATAATGCATTAGTCAGGATCCTGGCAGGAAAAAGATGGCATGGTAAAAGGTAATTAATTGAGGAAGATTTAAAAAAGAAACTACTTTAAAAGGTATAGATAGGATTAAGGGAAATCAACTAGGAATAGTGCAGTACCCCCATCTTTTCCCCACCCCTACCCTGGGCTAGCAACAATGATGAAGCTTCTAAAGATCTTAGGTTCGAGAGGGCAAGGAGCAGGAACAGTTACCAGAACCCAGTCCAACTCAGAGAGAGTAACTATATGGGAAGGCCACCAGACAGGATCTGCTGCCTTCAGTAAAGGGACCCAGTCAACCCATAGGGAGGGATCCTTGGGAATAAATAGCCCGATTCATTTTCCTCTCTTCCTCTGATCTCCTGCCAGTGCCTCGCCATAATGACACAACTGAAATCCAGAGTGCAAAGAAGTCTGTAGAAGCCATCCACAAAGTTTAGCTCCCTGGGACACGGAGTAGGGGGGAAAAGTTGGAGAATGGATCTAAGGGAAAAATAAAAATATTCAGCCTACATTATTTTCTTTAACCTAAAAGTAACCTTATTTAGGGAACATATCCTACCAAAGTGGTAAGAAATTCAAACAGTCATTAATGGGGTTCTGCTTCCCCTTCCCATCCATGTACATCCCATCTAAGACCCTTAGTATGTAGAGCAAACTTCAGTATACACTATATTCATGCTTGCTGCTGAGGTGAGCATTGTCAGGGCTTGAAAGAATGCCCAAGTCCGCTGGCCCTGTGGCTCTGCACCACAATGTTCAGGGGAGTCTTCACCAGAGTTGAGAACCCCAAGGATCAAGGTGATACCCAAATGTGGCCACCAGGCAGATATCCCCCATACTATGAAGTCCTTTCAGGAGGCACTAAAGGGAGAAGGCCACAGTCCCAGTTACCGGTAGTAACCTATTGTCTCTTTCCCAGGCTTGCGAATCTTCTTGCCTTGGCTTCTGTTTTTTCACAGCTCATTTCAAAGGCACTAACTCTTCTCCCCTCTCACTAGAAACACTCTAGCATATTATCTTCACTGGGTTTAGATTTTCACAATATAAAGAGAAGTCTTCCTGAATCCGGTTTTGCTTTCAGTCCTTCAAACTTCTCACTGCCAAAATCTTGGTTTCTTTTTGGAGTAAGGAAAAAGAAAATCACAGAACCACACCCAATTAGTCAGAATTCTCTCTGATTCTTCTATTGCAATGTAAATAATATGCAACTTAATTTACATAAGTCAAATTAAAAATTTAAATAGCTTAGGGGTACTATTACAGAAGCGGAAACTGAGATTAATCCTAGCATGTAAGATAGAAACAAAAAATATATATATAAAAAAGAAAATCTATGTATAAAAAGACAATCTTTTTAGTGATAAGGCTTAATTAACAATTTTCAAACAAACTTGCCTCTCTGAATGAGTGCTAGATTACTTTCTAGAGCTGGTAGCATCACGTAATCTGTATGGATAAGAGCTGGAGGAAGCATCAGTGTAGAGTTGGAGAGAGAGTCTTGGCTTTGGACCTTGACAGACCTGAGTTTGAATCTCTGTTCTATGATCTACTAGCTCTATGACCTTGGGCAAGTCACATAACCACTCTGAGTTTTGTTTTCCTTATCTGTAAAATTAGGATAATGATAGCAATCTTGCAGTACTAGTGTAAGGATTAGAAATGATAAAGATGAGGCCCCTATTTAGTACCCAGACTGTGATAGATATCAGATAACGCCTTCTATTGATATTCAAGTAATTGTGCCACCCTCACTACTATAGAAAACAGCAAATGCAAGAAAGATCTGAGAATTTGATGGATTCAAATATGAGCTGGATTTGAGTTAAGGACAATTGAAATGATAAGAATGGCAAATGGAAAGGGTCAATTGAAGAGAATAAAAATTCTACACCTAGGAAATATTTTTGTCTTTTCCTTCCAGTTTTTGTTTGAGAGGGAGACGGGGGGGATCCTCTGATTACAAAACTTACTCTCAATATGAGTTTGGTCCCAGTCTGGAGGAAAAGGCATCAATAATCTCAATCTAGCATTTTCTTGACAGACCTATTTCGAACAAGATGGTGGCCTACTTTTGTAGGTATATAAAGCTTGCTTAGAGTTTCAGCCATAATACAGGGCAGAAAAGTGTCAGCTAATCTTGAAGGACCAGAAAATACTGAGATCAGAAACTAAGGCTAAGGTGTGTTCAGTTATACCTGTTGAGCAGCCGTAGTGAATCTTATTTCCTAAGCTATGAAGAAGAGTTGAATGCTGGAGTGAAGTAGGTATCACCTTCCAGAGCAGACTCCTGCTCCTGTCAAGTCTGGGTAAAATACCAATAAGCACATCCCTATGGGCTTTTCACAGTAAGTCAAGACTTTATCTAACCTCCAACCAACTTCCTGCCCATAAAATTGTCTTCAGTACCTTTCCAAATAGGGAAAAGTCATTTTGGCACATGATTGACTTTCTCACCATCTCACAGTTAGATGCTATTAAACTGATATTCTTGGTACAACTTTACTTTTGTTGTTCTGGTTTACTCTTATTAGAGATAATGAAATAGTTGGCTCGCATTATTATACATTAGTGAAATTCAAATAAAATGGCAGTCTTCTACTTTCTTGGGTCCCAATATGCCTTCTGGGTCCCTTTAAATGTCAGGTTCCATACTCTAGCTTTAGGGCAATATTTCATTTCATTATAGTTATAGATTCTGAACTTTGAATTCATAGAAACTCATGAAATTGAGATACAAGAGAATAGGAGTAGCCACAGCCAAACAATGTAAGATGTCTTTACTAT
The DNA here is from genome assembly GCF_021613505.1 of Equus quagga. Classification (NCBI taxonomy): domain Eukaryota; kingdom Metazoa; phylum Chordata; class Mammalia; order Perissodactyla; family Equidae; genus Equus; species Equus quagga. The sequence continues at coordinate 46,976,786 of NC_060267.1, forward strand.
AACATACTTCATTGTGTTGTCCATCATCTTGAAGACATGTTTTTAGCTTAGTGGGTTTTTGGTTTTTTTCAATGGCAAGATAATAATAATAATAATAATAATATGTACATAAATAAAAACCATCAGCCCACCACCACCACAACAAAGTAACCCCTTGGAAAACAAACAAAACCACTCCACTTGATTCTTGCAATCTTGTTTTTAAAAATTAGCCTACCTAAATTTAAGTTTTCCTTGTTGATATTTCACAACTTCTAATATTTTCATTTTTCACGTAAATACTCACTGTAGGGACTCAGTGTGGTATAGCTCTAAACTCTAAAACTTCTGCTTTCATCTTTAAAGCTCTAGAATTGCTCCATCTTTACCAATAAAATACTCTTTTATTTATTATTCCTTTTCATCATAAATGGCTTAATAAGCCAAAGAGAATAAAAAAATGGATTGAGAGTCAAGATGTGGAAAACCACAGTAAGTTGCTTAAACAAGAACACAAATAAAGGAAATATTATTTTTCTAAAATTATTTTTGAAAATATATTTCATGCATCAAAGCAAAACAGCATTAGGTGAATGTGTTTCTGGAAATTTGCAACAAGCTTACCTGTAATTATAAATTGTAAAACGCAACTTAGTAAGGACACAGGTATCTTATCATGATATTTCTTTTTGCTCAAACTCTGCTCCTCAACATCCTACACTTATTAAAAGACCAAGACCAATAGTGATGAATTCAAGGGAGTCAGGTAAAGACAGAATGAAAGGAAGAGGACTAGAAATAGTTTGCTCACAGTGCAGTAAGATTTCTAGAGATCTAAACACCTGGAAGAGTGTAGATATTAAATAGATATGACTCTCTTTACTTATATTTAGTTCATAATACCAAAATAAATACCCACTCAGGTGTCTAGTAGCAAACATTATTACTTCATGATAATCTGTGTGATCTTATCACATGGAAGTCAAAACTCTGATGGCACTTGACTAATCTTTCTCTCTTGCAAGTTTTAGGAGCTAGTTTCTTCCTTACCCTCTCAAATTTTCTTATTCTCAATTTCTACTCCACAGTTTCCGTATTGCAGGAGTATCATAATCAACAGAAATAGGTGTCTCCAAAAAATGAGTACTAAATATCATTACAGTGAGCAGTGAGGGATGCTAACAGAGATCAAATGGAAGTCTGACCAAGAGGAAGAATTCAGCTTAAAGAGGAGAGGAGAAAGATTTTAAAGAGCAAAAACTGAAAAAGATCCATTGGCTGCTTTTCCCTTTTTGCTGGTTGAGGATCTATTTCCCAGAATTGTCATATCTACCAAATAATGTAAGACGTTAGGTGTTCTAGACAAGACTTTATATTAGATATCCCATGAGATTTAATTCCTCAACAAATGAGGACATAAAGTGAAGTAATGAAGAAGATGAAAATGAATAGAGAAAGTGGATTAACACAGGAAAAAAATAATCTGTGCAGAAAGAGACAGAAGAAAGCTTTTTCAGGAAGAAGAGAAAATATTTTATTCATTGTTTCAGAGAGTTTGTTCCAAAATCCAATAACAATTGCACACAGCTGTTTGGTTTCCTCTCCAGGGGTCCTAATTGAAAAGATATGAATGTCTGCTAAAGCCTTGATCAGTTGGCTATTTCTGAGCTGAGTTTGTAGTGTTTACAGATTTTTCTGCATGTTTCTTACATTTTAACAAATTTCAATTATGATTTACTTAATCAAAGAGGAGGACTGAAACACCACTAGACTCAACGCCAGAGAATGTGCACTTTTTCAACTAGAATCATATAGGAGAAAGAGCACTGGATGGAGTACAGGGAGACTCAGGTTTGGTTCTAGTTTCTTTTTTTTTTTTTTTAAGATTTTATTTTTTTCCTTTTTTTCTCCCCAAAGCCCCCCAGTACATAGTTGTATACTCTTCGTTGTGGGTCCTTCTAGTTGTGGCATGTAGGACGCTGCCTCAGCATGGTTTGATGAGCAGTGCCATGTCCGTGCCCAGGATCCGAACCAACGAAACACTGGGCCGCCTGCAGTGGAGCGCGCGCACTTAACCACTCAGCCACGGGGGCCAGCCCTAGGTTGTAGTTTCATCACTAAATAGATGAATTAGCTTAAGAAAGTTGGTTAATCTCTCTGATTTTACTTTGCAAAATGAGTGGAGCTGAAATGAATAATTTCTAAGATTTCTTTCCAGTTCTTATTTATCTACGAGACAATCTTTTTAAGTTCTTCTACCCAAAGTATACCAGTTTGCTTGTCTTTAGAGAAACATTAAGAACTTATCTAAATAGTTTAGGAAAAAAACAGTAGAAGCAAAACAAATGGAACAAAGTCTTCTTCTTCTTCTTCTTTTTGTTATTTTGGTGAGGAAGATTGGTCCTGAGCTAACATCTGTGCCAATCTTCCTCTATTTTGTACGTGGGATGCCACCACAGCATGGCTTAATGAGCAATGTGTAGGTCCATGCCTGGGATCCAAACCCGTGAAAACCTGGGCCGCTGAAGTGGAGCGTGCAAACTTTAACCACTATGCCACCAAGCCAGCCCAGAACAATATCTTTTAGAAGCTAGAAATTTTATGTAAAACGAGCATATGCTGAAATAATCAGGTTTTTTAAAACCTGCTTTTTAAACTTCTCAGTAATTGCTTCTCCCCTTTCAATGATCTCAGATCTAGAGGTGCAACATTTTCTAAATCCTAAATCCAGATCCTATAGGAGAGGGTTAAGTCATAGAAAATCCCCCACCCTATTCTTAGTTTTCTTAACGAAAAGGAAGAAAGCCCATAATATATCTTCAGTTTGGTATAGCAATATAAAGAAGGAGAGTGTATGTCTGCAAAGGCAGTGGTGGCATGGGATGGATATTGTAAATTAACTTTATTTACATATTCTAGAACTTATCAGTGACATCATCAAATACAGCTATTCAGAATCTTGGAATTAGGATTCATATAAATTCTTTGGGTATTATATGTCATAAGGAAGCTCAAGTAAGCCTAACAGGAAGCATTATCTTGATGGGTTACCACAGACTGATGTGTGGTCCAGATTTCAGGGCCAAGAATTTTCCACAATGGGCTTCTGGAGAATTATTCGGACTAAACTTCTAGTTGTCTAGAAGATGTACAACTCAATATGGTAGCACTGGTCACACTGAGCACTTTAAATGTAGCAAGTCCAAATGGAGACTGCCATAAGTTTAAAGTACACACGAGAGTTTGAAGACAGTGAAAAAAGAAAAAAAAATGGAATGTGAAATATATCATTAATAATTTTTCTTTGATTCAATGTTGAAATGATAATATGTATTTTAGATATATTGGGTTAAGTAAAATGTAATAAAATTAATTCCATCTGTTTCTTTTTACTTGTTTATTGTGGCTGCCAGAAATTTTTAAATTACATGTGTGGCTCATATTTGGGGTTCAAATTATATTTCAATTGGACAGTGCTGGTCTAGACCATAAGCTCCTTGAATACAGGGGCCATTCTGGTCTCAATTTGCACCGTATCCTTAGCATCTAATGTGAATAATCAATACACGTGTTGAATGCATTATTAATGAATACGAAACAGAGACTTATCACAGGGTACCTTCTGCCCTGAGCATTGCTGGTGACCATGAAAAACCTTTGCTCTCTTATTCCTCTACTTTTTTACTCCAAACTGACCATTTCCCTTCTGTGTTGTTTTAGCATGGATTAGGTTTAGATTAATACTTCACTGTTTCCCAGTTTCAGATATGTTAACATATCAATGCTTCCATACCTTAAGGCTGTAGCCCTTTGAATGGTTTAAACTCTCTTTAATCTCCTTAGTCAGTTAATTACATTTTCCACCTTAGGGCCATATACTAGATAGTCTCTTATCAACTCAACATCATCCTCTTCAAAGGCAGGAACTACATTTTCCAGAATCTCCTTCCCTGTATGGTTCTTGGAATCCGTCAATGAGAGGCACAAATTCAAGATTTAGAAGGTAGAAGAAAGAATATCATTGTTTTCCAGAGTCAGTTACAGGAAGATGCATATGCAGATGCAGGTTCAATGTTGGTTCCAGATACACTTCTTGAGGAACTCCAGCATCTATGTTGCCAATTGTTGGCAACAGTTTAAGGAAGCTAAGGAAGTTTAAACTGTAGGGCTCTTTTCTTTTCTTCCCCCCCCCCCCCCCCCCCCCACCCCAAAGTCCCAGTACATAATTGTATATTCTAGTTGTAAGTCATTCTAGTTCTTCTATGTGGGATGCTGCCACAGCATGGCTTGATAAGCGGTGTGTAGATCCCCACCCAGGATCCAAACCAAGGAACCCTGGGAGGGCTAGGTGGAGCTGCAAACTTAACCACTCTGCTGCTGGGCTGGCTGTAGGAGTCCTTTCTTACATGAGCCCTTTCTAGGATTCTGGGTGTGCCTTTAGCAATTTTGTGTTCATGATTTTATTTTTTCTTTAAGAGAGCTCTCTAAATTTCATAAGCTTTAAGTCTCACCATACCTGGCTCTAGCCCTGAATGGTAGAGAGCCTCCCAGAGATCCCATGACTCCAGTGGCTTCAGGAGAGCTCCTGAGAACCAACAGCTTTGGGGCTGGAGTCCAAGATCTTCAGTGGAGCCTCTCTGACTTTCTGCCCCCAGCCCTTCCAACAGTTGTGGAAGCTCTAACTCCCTTCATCCTAGGAATAGTGTAGCTTTGGTTCCCATGACCAAATCAGTCATTGCCTAAAAATGATTGCAGTCAACAATTAGATTATGATTCTTTTTAGTTCTTCCACTTAATCTCAAATTTAAGAAATGATATTTTCTTATAATAGAAATGATAGTGGAAAAAATGATTTAACATCACATGAAAAAAACCTTAGCGCAAGCTCCATTTTGATCAACATTGTATAATCATATGTAGCACTTTGGCATATTGTGTGTGTTTAGTAAATAAGAGCTAATGAGTGAGTGCATGAATTAATGAGTGAGTGAAGGAATGGAAGACTTTATGTGCATCTATATCCAAGTTGCTCTCTACTTATGATTACTAAAACAACATAGATCATTTGTTTTAATTAATTCTCTCTAGATTCATTTAGCACAATATCAAGAACTTGCAACCGCTCACTGCTTTTTTTGGATGAAGATGATGAGTAGTTTTGGGAGCCATTCCAGCACAAAATTCTAGGAAATCCCAGGATACATCTGTAATTATTTTAGGGTCTTCCACAGGTTGGAGACCACACCCTGTTGTTAGGAACTATTTTCCAAGGGTGACTATATATATATTTTTTAAAGGGCTTGACTGCTAGATTGGAGTTTGAAGAGTTCGAGTCCTCTCATTTTTTTCTTGGAATCCAATTCTGCATGACAAATAGCAATAATAATCATTTTGTTGGATAAAAAAGTCAATAGCCAGTCTTCACCAAAATAAATCATGCTTATAATTTAATTTTAAGACTATAACCTTTAAAAATTGAGATAATTTAATTATGCTTAGAATTAGATCAGCAGTTTTTTAAATATCCACATAAAGATAACATTATTGTATGCTCAGTATTGAAGTCAAACTAAAATATGAATCTAACATTCAGATGTTTATTTTTTTATTTATTTTTTTTTTTTAAGATTTTATTTTTTCCTTTTTCTCCCCAAAACCCCCCGGTACATAGTTGTGTATTCTTCGTTGTGGGTCCTTCTAGTTGTGGCATGTGGGACGCTGCCTCAGCGTGGTCTGATGAGCAGTGCCATGTCCGCACCCAGGATTCGAACTAACGAAACACTGGGCCGCCTGCAGCGGAGCGTGCGAACTTAACCACTCGGCCACGGGGCCAGCCCCACAGATGTTTATTTTTAAAATATAGATGAATTACACGGAAAAGTCATAAATTCCATATTTAGCTATTTTTTTCTAAGAATTTCTTTTCTTTCTTTCATCTTTTTTTTTTTGTTGTTTGCTGGGAAAGATTCTCCTTGAGCTAACCTGGTGCCAATCTTCCTCTCTGTCTTCGTTTTTTCCTCCCAAAGCTCCAATACTCAGTTGTACATTGTAATTGTAAATCCTTCTAGATCTTGTATGTGAGCCTCTGCCACAGCGTGGCTACTGACAGAGAGATGGTGTGGTTCTGCTCCCAGGAATTGAACCTGGGTGCTGAAGCAGAGTGCCACGAACTTTAACCACTAGATCATCAGGGCTGACTCACAATGCATTTTCTTTAATTTGTATTTTTCATGGATGGAGTAAGAAACTAATAAGGCAGGATAGTTTCATAATTATTTATAATGAATGTGCTGATAAGTAAATGAGTTTGCAGAGGTCTTTCTGTTTGTTTTCATTTATAAACATTTACTGTGTTCTAGCTCTATGCTAGGTACTGCACTAAACCAGTTGGGTTATAATGATGAATTACACTTGATAGCTACCTTCCTGATGTAGCCACATAACAAATAATTCCAGGAAAAAAGGTAAACAGCATAGCGGAATAGGGAATGAGAAAAAGGAGCTTTTGTTAGACCAGACACTGTAGTTACATAGGATAATCTCATCTTATTTCCCTAGCACCTTTGAGAAACTCTCATTGAGGAGGAAACAGACTCTGAGACATGGAATTCCCAGCCCAAATTAACAAAGAGCAGCGCTAGAATTTATACCTAGGTCTGTCTGGACCTCAGAGGCTGGAAGACCAAAGAGTCCTGTATTCCAAGAGTTCTTGGGTACAGGTCACAGTCCTTCTGGCTATGAGGTTAGTATAAGCCAGTCCAGTCTCTGAAGGCCATGTGGGCTCTTCAAACTGAAAAACGTTCAAGTGATCTGTTTCTCTGTATTTCTCATCCCTGAGGCTAAGACGGCTCAGTTGCTTGTCTTCACCAGCTGGCAGAGGCAATTGGAGCAGAAGGTAGGATGTGGATTCATTCGGCTGTTTTTTCAAGTAAAGTATGAAATATAAAGCGCTCGTTATTTGTTGCTGTCAAGTTGGTATACACTCTTTTTACTTGAATTCTCTGAGGTTTCGACCTCAGTTTCCTCATCTGTGGATTAGAGACTAAATTATCCGTAAATTATCTTTCAGGAGTAAGTAGCCAAATAATCTTAAGATTTTACTATTTCGTTTCTTAACTCCTGTATCAGAAATAGTTTCAGATGCTTGATAAGTGCTGAATGCATAAATATAAAGGATTTAACAAAGTGTTCGGGAGCGAGAAGCGCAGCGTTATCTGGATACCCTATTTTACCTCTCCTAAAGGTCAGTTTCAGGCGCCAAGATGCCTTGAGGAAGGAGAGACCCCGTGCCCGGCTCCGACAAAGAGACAGCAGCGCTTTCTCACAAAACTCCAGATTACAATGCAAACCTCAGATTTACTCCTGCTTTCCTTGACTCCCCAGCTCGGCCCTGCGCCCCAGTCCCGGGCGCACTGGTGGGTTGGAAAGGGCATCAGGCGCCTTTAAATGCTAATGAAGCCGATGCCCAAGTCGGGAGCCAACTTTCTCCACCCTCCTCCCTCGCCGCCCTTCCCTCCGGGCCGGTGCGCCGCCTAGAAAAACTTGTGCGGGGCCATTTTTGGGGCAGTAAGATCGAGCGAGGAGCCCCGAGCGAGCGCGCAGCCCAGAGCTCGAGCCGCCTCCGCCGCGAGACCCGCCGCCGCCGCCGCGCCGCGAGAGCCGCACCGGCCTCCCCGAGAGCGAGCCGGCCGCCGCGACCCCAGCCGCGCTAACCGCCGCCCAACCGCCACCAAGGTGCCCGAGTGAGAGCAGAGGAGGCGGCATGAGCGAGGCGGGCGAGGCCACCACCACCACCACCACCCTCCCGCAGGCTCCGGCGGAGGCGGCCCCCGCGGCCCCCCAGGACCCCGCGCCCAAGAGCCCGGGGGGCAGTGGCGCGCCCCAGGCCGCCGCCCCGGCGCCCGGCGCCCTGGTCGCAGGAAACCCCGGTGGGGACGCGGCCCCCGCAGCCACGGGCACCGCGGCCCCCGCCTCTTCAGCTCCCGCCGGCAGCGAAGACGCGGAGAAGAAAGTTCTCGGTGAGTCAGGCCTGGGAGGGTCGGGGCTGCAGCCGGCCGCCGAGCACGCGTGGGCAGCCCCCGCTGCGTTTCCCTCGCGGGCGGGGCAGCCGACAGTGCGGGGTCCCCGGGGACTGGGGTCCCAGCGCCGCTGGCTGCAGCCCGCCTCTCCTGCCGGAGCTCCCAGCCGAGCGCGCGGGGTCCTGCGCTCCTCGCGGTCCGGGGCGCGTCCCTGCTGGTCCTGGGCCAGTAAGTTGGGTTCTGAACCTCGGTGACCTAGGCGGGCTCTGTCGCCCATTCCCGTCGTAGAGAGTGCCTCTGTCCCTCTGTCCGAAAGGAAAAGAGCGGCAGTCTGGGAGAGAGGAGCCTGGGGAGGGATGGTTGCGGATGGAAGAGAGGGACAGACACGTGGGATGGGGACTTTGGAGACCTTGTTTAGGATCTTGGGGGTGAGGACAGGATTTCCTTTGGGGAAGAGTGAGGCGCTAGGAGAAGGCAGGGAGGGAAAGGGGGAAAGGCTTCCTGCTGGGAGGGCTCAGGTGTCTGTCCCCGACGCCCTTCCCACATGGGCAAGGGCAAGACGCCAGGCTTCCGTCCGCCACATGCCGGTAAAGGAGGTGTTGCAATCCTCTCTGGGAAGCTTGGGTCTTGGTCCCACGTCGTCCTCCCTCTCTGTGTCCACTGCTGCACGAAGGAATCAGTGTTTACCAATCGCTCCACGTTTTCTTCTCTCTGAACTGTGGGAACGCACTTTGTGCGGCAGCTGAAAAAACTTGGAGCGTGGGTGTGACGTTTGTTCAAAACATCGTTATCTTGGGACTTGTAACTTAGGAAACAGGAAGATGAGAAATTCAGGTTTGGGGGCAGAGCGTTAGAAAGGGGTTTTGTGGTCGAGGTAGGGTTTGTCACGTTTTTCAGCGGTCTCTCCTTAAGTAACTCTCTGTGTGAGGCCTTCAACAGGCTGACAAAGCCGGTGGGTGGTGAGTAAGCTCTCTGAAGAATGTATATCACTCTTTCTCTTTTAAACAGGAAAGTTAAGAGATGGTGCAGGATGCTTCAGAGAAATGTTCAGTATTCTGGGTGGGGCATATTTGATCTTTCTGAGCCTTGCCTGCCCGTTTCTAAAAAGAAAATTGAGGGAATAATGTGAAGGAAGTGTAATACCATTCCCTGTTCCCCACCTGGAGAGGCCTGTTTTCTTGTTTTTCCAGGGCATTTACTCATTACTGCCAAACAGCATGTTAAATGTAACCTGTGTAGGTTAAGAAACAAAATAGCCCTCATTTTCTTGGATTGAGAGTCACTTAAATCTACTCAGTATTTGTATTGTGATACTGTTTCCAACAAGTGTTTCTTGGAACACTTCCCTGCAAAATGTCTGATACAGACAACCTTGAGTTATCCAAAGTAGTGTTAAGATCTATTCTTAACAATAATTTATTTTTGTATAAAGGAAATTTTGCGGTTTTTCACTTCATCCTTGTGCCCTTCTGCATCTAAAGTAAACTTCTGGATTTTAAATTAAAGTAGATATCTTTAAAGAGGAAGGAAACAGATAAAGTTAATTTCCCCACCCAGCAGCTGCTCTTCAGCCTTGACCACATCCCTGGTGAAGTCTGGAGGTCCTTCATCTTTCCACTATAACTCCTTTACATGACATTTCAACACTGTCAGTTGGTGTCCAGTGTGTTCTGCCGTCTCCTTTCCTTTGCCAAGCAAACACATGGGTGCCTAAAATGTGTCAGGCACAGGGCTGACTGAAATGGAATTCTGGTTTTGGATTCTCCCAGTACAGACGGTCTTTAACTTCAGTGTCTAGCCAGGGCCGGGGAAAGAAGTTTACCTGAGGGGAAACAGAATTTCCCTTCTAATGAACATTGTGGAAGCCTGTGGTCTTCCTCTGTACCCCCTTCCTGCTTTGTGTATGTGAAGTGAGTGTATGGTTTTAAAGCAAGAAGTGTGCATAAATATATGTTTGGCCATATGAAATCAATGGAAATATTTGTGGAATTAGAAAATTTTTTAAAACTGCATTGGGGACTAAAAATAACCTTCAGCCTGGATTGAAGTTAGACTTGAGAATCATTTTTCATCTTTTTCCCTATTGGGTTAATGTTGGCTTTCTAACCAAGATTCTCCTTTGACAGTGCTAGACATTAACTATATGAAAATGAATCAACAATGGCTTTTATCCTTCTATTTTCCTAGGTCATTAATTTTGGGAGAAACGAAAGGAGGCGCAAAAAGCATATCATTTGAAATAATGTGTGCCTTAAAAGCATATGACTTATCAAAAACAGGCCTCTTCTATTGACATTTTGATCTAAAACATGAAATATTTTTTCTTCTTTGCCCAGCTGCTCTAATTAGAATGGCCTAAAAGTGAAGATGCCAATGGTTTAATCTCTTCATTGAAGAGATCTTCCTTACTTGGAATTAGAGCTGGAGATTGCTCAGTCAGTGGCGGACTGAATGACTTTGGAGGCATAAAGAGTTGTTTGTTTTTTTTTTCTTTTTACAAAGAGAGTTAAAATACTTTCTCAAGCGTATCAATCTGGCAAAACTCAGAACTAACCCTGCCCACAACAAAGCAAGTCCTAATTACTATTTTAGTTTTGAATTTGAAAGCTGAATCCTTAATGTTTATCCTTGGAAATTATAAACTTTGTGTCTCATAGAGAGGCAACATGGATTAACGTTACTTTCATTCTCTGCTAAGCCTTTTTTTTTTTTTAAGGCACTCTATTGTAAGATTTCCTGTTTCACTGAGTTTTGATGATTGCTTTATGCATTTCCTGAATTTAGACATAGGCGTTTCCTAGATGTCCTGAGTTCGACGTTCAAAACTGGTTCAAAGAAGACATCTCACATCATACTTGATGACTGAAATAAATATGCATCTACAAAGTACAAGTTGTATGACCATACTGTTTGTTTAGATTCCTTCTCTTGAATACTGTTAAAATCTGGTGTTATACAGAAATGGTCCTACTCATGACAGAAAGTCGAGGCAATAATGAACTTAAGAGAGGAGGATTTTATAGAAAATGCTGAGCTTGATTCCCACCAACTGCAGAGAGTAGGGTAAACAATGAAACAGAAGCCCAAATTCATCACTGTGGTTTGAAAAGGCCTGTTGCATCATGTCTCAGGGTGGTAAGTACAGAACTGGGTTGAGACAGCATCAGTTCTATTATTACTCTTGACTTCTCTTGTAGGGCGCCATCTGGCAACCAGACAAGTTACTTTGTGTCTTTGTATATTAGATATTAACAAGGAGCTACTATTTCGCTTATTAAAGTTTGCCTAATATTTCAAAGCATGAAAGTCATGTGTTAAGGTTATTGGTACTTACCTTGTTCATCTGTCTACATTCTCTTTCCTTGTGACCCTTCTTTTGCACTTTAAAAATGTTCCTTTGTTAAAACTTTAATCTTAAAGAGCATTTTTAAAATTTTTCCTCCAACGGTGTTTCCCAATTTTAATTATTGCAGATTTGTATAGACTATGACCACTCCTTATGACTTTACTGAAAAGTTTTACAAGGAAGAAAGGTTTAGTCTTCTGAAAAGTATCCCTTATGATATCCTCACTTGCTCCGTTTTCTTTTCCTAATATATTTTGGAATTAAGCTTTTAGTGGTTTCCCCAGGTATGTTGAGGATTTATATAATGCTATCATGACCTTAGTGATATGAGCTTTATCTCTTTGTAGGTCAGATACTAATTTATCTGCTTAATCCTATTTTAGCCACCAAAGTCCTTGGCACTGTCAAATGGTTCAACGTCAGAAATGGATATGGATTTATAAATCGGTATGTGTGTGTTATCTCTACATGTTTTAAATACACACTTATGTTGTGGCACCAGTAGTTACAAATCCTTACTGTACTTTATTAATGGCTTGTGGAAATTTCAAGATTTCTAGGCACTGTAAATATGCTGATTTCTAAGCTCTTGGTCATTAAATATTAATTAAAATACATTTCCAGAATCTGATAAATAACTTATTTTATACCATCTAGTCATTAAAAGAAAAAGAGGAGGAGGGAGATAAATCAGAAATGGGAAGGGCCTTAGGATAATTGAGCCCATAACCATAATTTCACAGATGGAGAAATGGAGTCTTAGACTGGTTAAGCAACTTTCCTAAGGTCGTACAAGTGGTGAGTAATTGAGCTGGATCTGTAACCCAGGTCTGGTCCAAGTCCTGTGTAGAGACTGTAGTGTTTTCTTTAAACCATGGTAACTTCTGACCATATAGGAATGAGAATGCCCTGCAAGCCTTTGGGATTATTATGATGTTTTTACATGATATCGTCATTTTCTTTGCTCTCTCTCTTCCCCCACTCCCTCCCCACTTAGAGAAATTCCTCCAATTTCTTCCTGGTCTGTTTTGTTGGGGGTGGGGAGAAGTTAGGGCCGGGGGGGGGGGGGGCTGTTTTAGGTTTCAGTGTAAGGGGAGCCTAGTTCACAGCTGTGCCCTGTCCTTTTAACTGTCTTGCTTTGCTTTTGCTGGGAGGGAAGTCTAGGGCTCTGATTACATACCACGTGATTTAGAAAGAGATGAGAGGAAAGGGGTATTTCGCACGTTGAATCTGTGTGCTTGGATCTAAGCCCTGTGGTTACGTGGAGGAGTAAGGTGAATATCTTTGTGGGTTTAGAAGTTTTTAACGAGGATTGATTCTAGGCATCTGAATTAAGTTTAGGGGATAAACGAAAATTTATGTTGTATTTGGGGTCTTGGGTCTAAACCCAGAAAACATCTGTTTTTGTAAGTTTTTCTGCATACTTAGTAGCTTTAATTGTGAACTTTTCGTCTTCCAACAGAAATGACACCAAAGAAGATGTATTTGTACATCAGGTAAGTGGGATAATAAATGTTACATCTGCCATGTGAGGAAGGAGGCGTCTGTAATCTGCTGCTTTCTCTTTCCCAAAACGAGCTCCTGTAAATTATTCTACTCTGAATTCTCTCTGTGATTTTATTTTGGCAAGAGAGCTCAATTCCACATTTTAAGATCGGCAGACAAACTCTTCTGCCCCCTCATATTAACTGTTTTTGAATGGTTTTTTTTTTAATGAAGTGCTATTTACTTAGGCCACTTCCTAATTTTTAAAGACTTTGAGTCCTTAGCGAAAAACCTTCTGTGTCCATGTCAGCATCCTGTTCTCCTGACCTCATGGTTCCTCCTTAGCATTTGGCTGGAAGCGATCTGGCTTTTGCCTGGGTGGGTATCGGTTAAAGCTCCTCTATCAGAGCAGCTCTGACTTGAAGTAAACAGCATAGCGAAGCAGATGGTTAGGGTGTGCGTATCCAAGACATGAGGAACCGTTCCCAGGATAATCCTCACTCCTGTTCCAGTGAGGCCCAGTTAGCACGTGTCCGGGTCAGAAGGCCCACATTCCCTAGATTGCAAGGAAACATAGAAAATGGGTAAGCTGTGGGAAACGTGGGCTTCTCTGCTACAGGTATCTCAGTCTTTCTTTACGTTATTATCCCAGGATGTTATTTATTCTATTATTGTGTATCCTGACTTGCTTTACAAAATAGATTAAAAGAGGGAATACACTTGCTGTTCTTTTTGTATGTTTGGTTTTCAATGAATTGTCTCGAATGTGTGTGTTCTTAGTGTATAACCACAGGCAAGTAGAGTGACAGGTACTAATACCAGCACGTTTACCTGCTGGGCTCCATCAAGCATCTGGTTTTCTGTGCTTTTGTTTCTTCCCGTTTAGGTTTGTGTGCACATTTAAGGTGGGTGTGGTCATGGAGAGAGTGATGTCTAAGAATAAGCTCTCTAGGAGTGGTTTCTGTTGTTTATATTTCTACTTGACTTGATATATTTCAGTTGTGCCTAGATAATTTGAGTAGACTTTTTTGTTCAGATACAGTGACTTTTAAAGTTATAGCAGACTGAAAGGAAGTGTTGTTTATAATAACTGGAGGTAGACAGACCTTTTGGGGTAAGAACTCTCCGTTTGGTGACTGCTGAGGTGAAGGACCCAGCAAGTGTCTGTTCCAGTGGCCAGCTTCATTAGCTGTGAGTATGTGTGACCTGATTCCAGCCCCATGAGGTTGTGTGGTGAGTCACCTCGATGAGTCGAGGCCTGCCCAGTTTAACAGGAAAAAAAGGAACAAGCTGGCAGGGAGGGGCTGTTTTTGGAATGGCTGAATGTTCGAACTGCGTGTGCATGTATCCTGTCCCGAACTGCCTTTTTTCCTCTGTGGGTGAGGTCTCTGCCCTATTGGATCATTCTTTTTTTTCCCCTCCCTCCTACTCAGAGTAAGGGAAGGGCTGGATAACACATGCCTAATCGCTTTATAAAGTACAGTTGACCTAGTTCCATAGAAACTCAGAGCCCCTTTAACTGTTTAGAGATACCAGCTGAAGAAATGGAAATTCATTGCAGGAATTATTCTCTCCCTTCCACTGGTTGAAAAGAGAGGCCTGTTCATATGCAGATATTTAGGTACAGATGTTTAATGCAGGATAACATCTTCATTAACCTTTTCATGTATTATCAGGGAATGTATAGGGATGAGTTGACATATGAATGGTGTGATGGGAAAAATATTGAATAAATACAGCACTGTACAGGTATATGAATGCCCTCCCACTCCCAGCTTCCCCCCGGCCATATCTTTATGCCTTCAGATAAATCACTCATTAGCCTCATGTTTCCTCATCCATAAAGTGGGCAGGGATTGTGGGGGAAGAGGCCGGATTATCAGTACTATTTTGATTCTTGAGGTAATTTTGTATATCCTATCAGAAATACCGATCCCCTTGGCATTTTGTCATTCCTTTATTTCTATTCTTCATCATCCCTCCTCCCCTTCACACATTTTTAAATTCCTCTTGGGGTTAGCAGTTTCTCTTGTCTACAGAAACCTTTAAACCTAAAGTGTGTGTGTAAGATTTCATGAAGGCATTTTTCCCACCTACTGATGGAGCTACAGTCTGAATCTCGGACACTTAATAGTTTGAGGGAAGTCATACAGTCACGTGTCAAGTAATGATGGGAATGCGTTCTGAGATGTGTGTCGTTAGATGATTTTGTCATCGTGCAAACATAGAGTGTACTGAAGGAGAACAAAATCTGCCACCTTAAAATGTGTCACTTTAACATGATTATTTTAGGCTGATTATTTTTAAGAAACAAAAGATGTAGAAAGTATTTGTTATCTCCCCTTTAACTGCCTAAAAGAATTCAGATTAAAAACTTGTCTCAGGAAATGAGCTCTCACCTTAGCATAACATGAACTAGGTGGTAGACAGGGAGGAGGAGCCTAGAAAAGCCCCTTTGTTGGGCTCCCCTCTGTGTTCTTCTGTTTCTGTGTGACAAAACACTTGTTTTTCAAATATTTGTTCCTTTTCACCTCCCGGTGAACTGGCTTCTTTCCTTTCAAGTCCCTGAGTCTCCCTACCCCCAACAACTTCTTTTGTCTTTAGCTGAGGATGGTATTTAAGGTGAGGGCTTTAGCTATTTTAGTGAGTTATTCTGTTTTCCTGGGTTTCTCCCATGTATATGTGTTATTAAACTTTTGTTTTGTTTTTCTCTTGTTAATCTGTCTCATGTCAATTGAATTCTTAGACCAGCCAGAAGAACCTAGAAGGGTAGAGGAAAATTTCTCCATACCCTACAGTACTTACACAAACCTGGACGGGATAGTCTACTATACACCTAGGCCATGTGGTACTGATCTTATGGGACCACCATTGTACATAGTGTCTGTCATCGACTGAAACATTACGCAGCGTATAACTGTATATCTGATATCATGACTAGGGGATCATCTGTAGCAGAAGTGTGTAGTAACTACACGTTCTGTTTGATCCACCTACCAAGATGAAGTTTGAAGGATAACATGAATCAAGAAAGTAATATGGAACATGGTTTTATAGTGTGTGTTTGTTTTGATTTATTTTGTTGATTTGGAGATCTAGGTTAGTAGGAGAATAATTCAGAAAAGTAATAATAAGTCAACAGTTTCTTCAAATACCCAGTAAACTTGAAAGTGATGAAATCTGCGGCCAATATTGACATATACTTCATTTAGAGTTTTCTGTTCTTTTGACAGACTGCCATCAAGAAGAATAACCCACGGAAATATCTGCGCAGTGTAGGAGATGGAGAAACTGTAGAGTTTGATGTGGTTGAAGGAGAGAAGGTGAGAGAAAATTGTGGCTGGGTATCAAAGTGTGCTGGCACAGAGTTTTCTTGCATAGTAAATGGTAAGAATTCACAGTACTTTGGATTTTTTCTGTGACAGGAAGAAGTGACTTTTAAGTAGAAATACTTTTGATTATTGAATGTCATTATAAACGTTGCTTGATGTATTATAAAAGTACATTTTAACTTCTCATTTAATAAAGGATGAACCCTATTTAATTATGAAAGGAGAAGCTAATTTATCAATATTAAAACTGACATATTTTGTTTTGGTACCAAATGTATGTTTAAGTATAGATAAAAATTTAACCATTTTATAGTGTTAAAAATAGATAAAAGCTGCTCTGGGGAAAAATATTTCTTTTCATAAGAATAAAATTTTCAGGCTGTGATTTATAAGCACTTATAGTAAAGAATGTTTTAATCTCAGTAAAAGAAGATTCAAATTGAGTATAATGCTTGTGTTTTCTCTTTGGCTTGGATTTGGGAAAGCTGAAGGCATCTTGACAGATTGGTTAACAGCTTTGTTCAGATGAAGAACAGCCCAAGAAGCTAAGAGATCATTTTGAAGTGTATCTACAGAATTTTTTTCTGCTGTTAGATGTTTAATTCCAACAGTCCATTATAGGTATCAGTAAAATAATATAGAATAAGAATAAAAACATTTTAAAAACTTATTTGGTATCACTGCCATGGCAGCTAATAGTGGCAGCTGATTATACACTAACTGAGTGAATGACTAGTTAACTCCCATGCATGTGCTCTTTCCACGTACATAGACACCATTCCATAGGCCATATTCTTAGTGGCTCCCAAACTGTTTTGTTTTAAAAGAAAAACACTTTATATCATTTAATATAGAAATTTAAATGATATCCCCAGGGTATCTCGCAAATCTCTTGGCATTTCAGATCGCCTTCCAGCAAATGCTGGCCTGTAATGATTGATCTCTAATATCCCATCCAACTCTTAAAATACTGTTTTGCCAGGTTAATTTTACCTCTGTATGTTTTCAGAACTTGAGGTTTTACAAATTGATTTAGAGTGTGAAATATACTCTTGAATCTGTGTTGTCTGAATTTTTTATATTTTGGAAGCGTTATTTTATCCATTTGTCTGTATGATAATAAGAATGCTAGGTCTGTTTCAAGGATAGTAGCGAGGTCTAAAGAGGGACTCCACTTGTGGAAACTAGGTGTTACTAAATCAAAGACCCTTCTTCCTTGTTGCTGCCCCGACGGGAGAAGTTTCACTCTCAGTAACTCAGTGCCGTACAGGGCCATGTGAGCCCCTGAATAGGGATTCTATTAGAACCTCTGAGAGTAACGTAAATTTCAACATTTTGGAGGAAGATAACATTGTCTAAGTTATTTTCCATTGAGGAATTTTCTTCCTAGTCTAGCATTACTCTTTTTACAGTTGCATCATATTGACCAGTTTATGTTCATTAAAGAGGCACATTCTGCTCCTGAACTTAGTATAAACAAACAGAAGGCAAAGTTTACGTTCTATATCTTTAAATCAGGACATCAAGCACCTTGCTCACCTTATTAAGACTTAGGTGTGTTTTCAAGGTCGCAGTAGGAATTGTTGGTATGTTTTGCCATTCTCTGACACTCTGACTGTCTAAGGCTGTTTTTTGGGGTTAGTTTAGCTTCTTCTTAATTTTGAGGGTGTATTTGTTTATTTTCTTTCTCAGGGTGCAGAAGCAGCCAATGTGACTGGCCCGGATGGAGTTCCTGTAGAAGGGAGCCGTTATGCTGCTGATCGGCGCCGTTACAGACGTGGCTACTATGGCAGACGCCGTGGACCTCCCCGTAATGTATGTTGTCTCTCTTCCTAATCAGCGATTGAAAAAATTTTCACATCTAAAGTTAAGTGTACATACTTGGAGCAGATAAATGATGTATCTTCTCCTGGGGACACAAAGTGATTTTTTTGTTTTTTTGGATGGGAAATTTTTGGTGCCCAGAATTTATCCATATAGCCACTGGTCTCACTGGAAACTTGGCATTCAGAATTTGTATCAGTTTGTGTGTATTTGGCTGCAAGTAACAGACATTTCATTGTCTTGTAACAAGCAGGCTTAATTAAAGTAGGCTATGCCAAGGTTGTCAAAATGGCTTTCTCTTCATTTGGCTTTTGTCTGGCCAGAACCTAGTCATGTGGCATTCACTGGCAAAAGGGAATGAGATTTCTGTTTCTGGTTTAAACGTTTTGTTCATCTCTTGGTGCTGGCACTGTTGACCTCTTAAGAAAATTAGCGTTTGGTTGGCAAGGAGGAATGGGGAATAGCTCCAGAATAGGCAATAAACAGTGCTGGCCACAGGAGTATTAAATAATTTACCTCAATTAAGTAGCTGTTTCATTTAGCATAGCCTTTTCCCATTATTTCAAATCAAAGTAAAGAAACATCAATTCTCTAGATTTTTAATTCTTTAGATTGGTACCAATCCAGGTGAAAAGATTTAAAACCAAGTCTGGCCAGAGCTTTCTTAGGAGGCTCAATTTAAAGTATTCTCAAGGCACCCAAAAAAGAATCTCATTCGTTTGTGGTCATGAGGATCCTATTAGATTTGAGTCATTTTAATGGTTCTAGAATTAATACCTTGGATTGGCACCATAGAATAAAACTCAAGATGCTTTGTGAGCACAGGATTATGGCTACATCTGTCATCCAGGGAAAACTTTTGAAAAATCTCACCAGAATAAAATATCTGCAGGTTCAGAATGACTTATCTCTATGCTTTGATAGATTTATATCTTTCTGCTTACCTAAATGCTTTTCCTCTTCATTTTATCATCTTCACACCCTGCCCAAATAGATTTTTATCAGATTCCTTATGACATCTTGTTTTTCTGTTTCTATAGTTCTCTTACCTATGTTTTGCTTATCCTACTTGATTTTTAATGATAAGGTGTGCAGGGGGTGGGAGTAGGGAACGAGGTACCATAGCTTTTACCACATCACATCAACTCTTTCAAGTTCATCAGATTCACAGAGCTCTAGTTGTGATTATTTTGACTCCTAGGTTAATTCAGAAGTGAAAGTGGTAGAAAACCTTTGGTGAAAAATTTTCTTTTAAAGACTTTTCTCCTCAAAGGGGTGGAAATTCTGAAGTTATGCATGTAAATGATATTTAGAAATAAAATTGTTGAACTCTGAAAGTATACTTAAATGAAGATGTTCTGTTGTCCCGACAGCTTATTGAGTATCTCTCAAGAGTATGTTTGGCAATGGTGCCATTATTCTTTTTTTTTTTTTAAAGATTTTATTTTTTCCTTTTTCTCCCCAAAGCCCCCTGGTACATAGTTGTGTATTCTTCGTTGTGGGTTCCTCTAGTTGTGGCATGTGGGACGCTGCCTCAGCGTGGTCTGACGAGCAGTGCCATGTCCGCGCCCAGGATTCGAACCGACGAAACACTGGGCCGCCTGCAGCGGAGCGCGCGAACTTAACCACTCGGCCACGGGGCCAGCCCCGGTGCCATTATTCTTATTTTGGAAAACTCTTAGTGAAAGATTTGGCTGTATAAAACTCAAAAAGATGTGAAAAGCCTAAAAAGAAAAAATAATTTGTGCAGTTTCACATAATATTTTGGTGAACATTTTTTATGCTAGTAGTCTTTACATAATTGGGGATCATAGCTGATACAGGTTTATGAAGTTTAGAATGGCTTAATTTTTCTGAAATTAGGCTTAGTTGAGGCAGTAGTTGAAGTTTTCCCTTTAAGTAAAATTTGAAATAAAAAAATTCTTTAAACGATGCTTGGTTTTTTGTTTATATTTCTTAATATAAAATATTAGTTTGTGATATGGTAGTTTAAAAATGGGAAAAAATATAAAATGAGTCTGTAATTCCCTTTGTTAATAAGGCCTATATTTAGAAACTGCCTGTATCTATTACTTACCACTATCTGTTAAAGGGCAATTAAAACTTTATTCCTAAACATATGAAGAGAATCATACCCTAAGTCAGTGGTTCTCAAACTTTATGATTTTTGGACCCATTTATATGCTTAAATATTGTTGAGGATACCAAAGAAGAGTCCACTTTTATCCTCCACAAAGCATATCTACTTTGTGTGTTTATATCTACTAATATTTATTGTGATAGAAATTTGTTACTTAATTTACTTAAACTCATTACATGTAAATACAAATAACATTTCTTATGAAAACTAGATGTTTTTAAATTGAGAAGCATTGTTTTCTTTAGAGTTTTGCAAATCTCTGATGTCTGATTTAATAGGCAGCTGGATTCTCCTAGCTCTTTCAGCATTCAGTCTGCTGGGAGACCCCACCATACACTTGGGAGAGGATGAGATTCGAAAAGGCAAATAGTATCTTAGTAGCATTATGAGAATAGCTTGACTTCGCTAACCCTCGGGAAGGGTTTCAGAGACCCCATCCACACTTTGAGAGCTGCCACATGAAGTATACCACTTAGAATAAACCTGTTGATAACACTACAAAATGTGTTTTTTTTCTGGACTTTGCCCCAGTGGTTGGTAAATATCAGGAGACACATTTGGCAGAGCTAAGTATTATAAACCTTGTAGATGTTCTTTGGGTGGTTGGTCAACTGCTATTCATCAGTTCTGATTAGGTGACTATTAAATTTGTTATAGATTGATTGCTCTTGCTTTTCTGCTTCTTGGTATTTTATCTGCACAGATCTACCTTAATCTTAATGTAGTTTATCCCAGGGAATCACATGATAATCTGGGTTAAATGCATTTTGTCTGTATCATAGAAGGGGCTATTCCTTGTGGGGGGAGATTTTTCTTTTGGTGATATTCATTCTAAATGGTAGTCTTTGGTTCTTTCCTTGCTGAAACTTCTTCTGAATCTCTGTTTCTTTGCTTCGCTAGTACGCTGGGGAGGAGGAGGAGGAAGGGAGCGGCAGCAGTGAAGGATTTGAGCCCCCTGCCACTGACGGGCAGTTCTCTGGGGCCCGGAGTCAGCTGCGCCGCCCCCAGTATCGCCCTCAGTACCGGCGGCGGTTCCCGCCTTACCACGTGGGACAGACCTTTGACCGTCGCTCACGGGTCTTTCCCCATCCCAACAGAATGCAGGTAAAATTGCACCTGGGACTCCTCTACAGCAGTCCTCACCCCTCCGTCCTTCCTCTGCCTCCTCTTCCTCCTCCTCCTCCTCCAACACCAGCTGCCGGAAATAAAACCCTGCTTGTGGCTTCCCGATGCTCCAAAAGTGGAGGCAAGGCCTGTAGTCTGCTTTTTCAGAGCAGTCATTCTAGTAACTTTTCGAAAAGCAACCACAGGAGCCATGCCTGTAATCGGGGACCCTGGTGGATAGTTTATGGATAGTTATAGTTTATGGAAGAATAAAAGAAATAAAGTAGAGAGACAGATGGTATATGTACGAGCTTGAACTCTCATGTCAGGCAGGCCTGGGTTTGAATCTTGTCTCTGCTACATACTATCTGTAAGCTTTTGAGAAAACCAAACTTTAGAGAGATTAACTTGTCCATCCATTAAATGGGGATTGTAATGTGCCTTCACTACGGGGTTATGATGATTAAATCAAAGGTAAAGACTTGAGCACTATGCCTCAGGATAGATAACATCTGTACGGTCCTTAATTCAGATGAGAGAATGTTGATTATTAAGAAAACCTAACTAGAGTGGAGATTGTTGATTATTGATTTATTCCCCTTTTTTACTACAAAATATTGATATAGCTACTGTGAACTTGACATGTAATTAATAAGCCTTCTACCTAGCCAGCCCTGGTGGTCTAGTGGTTAAGACTCGGCGCTCTGACCACTGTGGCCCAGGTTCGTTTCCTGGTTGTGAAACCACACCACCGGTCTGTCAGTTGTCATACAGTGGCAGTGGCTGACATAGAGAACTCAAACTAACAACTAGGATACACAACTGTGCACTGAAGCTTTAAAAAAATAACAAAAATAAGTAAGCCTTATACCAACTTTGCTGTTCCCAGGAAACTTGGAAAACTTGGGATAGGACATCATTTTTGCTGTCACTGCTACAACTTTTTCCTCTTCATGTCCTTGGTTTTTGTTGTTTGTTTTTCTACTAAGTGTTTGACTGAACATTATGTTCAGTGTGTTCTTTGCTACCCTGCTCCTATCCCATCGTGCATGATGTGTTCTTTCTACATTGCTTCTTGTTTTTTCCCTTCCACTCTGTAACAGCTGTCCCTGACAAATGTGCTAAAAATAACAAGTAGACTTACATATATGGGGAGATTGGGTACATGAGGCATAGGTTTCTGTAGGGCAGCACTCTGGGCTTCTAGGAAATGAAGACAGGAAGAGTCAGTGAGATTATAATACACATTTATTTTTAGTGTATTAGTAGTACCTTCCTGACATAATCATTCTTAATATTTAGCATATACATTTGTATCATAGTTTTTGAGAACATGATTTTTTTCCATATTGTTTGAAATAAAGTATATTTTACTTTAGGAATTGAAGGTTCAGAGCAAAGTGATTCTCTAGTGCCATGTAGAACATTATTTGTGGAAGTTGGTTGAAAGTTAATTTTGGAAAAGTGTGCTATTCTGATAACTGCATTTAGTTGTTTTAACTTGGCCAGAATTTCTTACCCATTCCATATCTGAAATAAAAGCTGTCTTAGATTCCTTCAACAGTTTTCCCTTAGAATTTTTCTAATACATACTATGTTTGGATGTTCAGTGACTAAGAAGTCTGCTTCAGCCAACTGATAGCTTCAAATGAAAATTCCTAAAACTTTCTTCCATATAGTTACGCTACTGCCAGATTGTCAATATAATGACTTAAAAGTATAGAGAGATCTCTAAGATGGTAAAATTATTGAGGTCAAAGAGAAATGTCTTTTCCAACACTTTCTATTATATACAAAACTATGAAATTCATTGAATAAAACAGAAAATAAATGATAATAATCATGTCAATAGTGTTTCATAATAGTGCTACATAATGTAGCATGATACGTCAGTAACCAAATGACTTCTATTTTTTAAAGATAATTCTACGTATTTGAAAATTAAATAGAATTGGTTACTGAGCAAATGTCAACTATTTGTAGTCTTTGAGAAAAGAATTATATGGTAGAGGAAAGGGAGCAGCATTGTTTGGCATCTACCAAGTGGCAGACATTTGAAATCAATTCTTATTCAGACTTCCTTACAGCTTTATGTATGAAGTTGGCAATGGTTTCTCTATTTTTGTTGTTACAAATGAAGAGATTTGAATATTTAAACAAATGGACAACTTTTACCTAATGTTAAATGGGTAAGAAGTGGTGGAGCTTGATTTAAACTCAGTCTGTCTGCCCCTGCACTTCCCATTCAATCATTCTAGTAGACTCTCAGCCTTTAAGCATGTTAATTGCTGTTTCTGACTTTTTTTGTGAATCAGAGTTCCTGAGGAAGAAGCAGCTTTGCTTGTTCAGAGAACTAAAGGAAAGCTCATGTGGTTGGGATGGTGTGAGTGAAGAGGAGAGGGGTAGGAGGTGAGATCAGGGTGATATCTTAGGGCTGATCAAGTGTGCCTGGGAGACCGTGATAAGGAATGTTGGCCTACTCTAAATGTAGTAAGAAGCCAGTAAGGCATCTAAATAGGGAAGAAGCATACTGAAGAGATCATCAGACTGCTTATGGAAGCTAGATCATAGGAGGCAACAGCAAGAAGTAGGGAGACCAGCTACTATACTCTCCCTGTGGAGAGATGATCATGGCTTGGATTAGAGTGCTAGTAGTGAAAGTGTGATAAGTGGTCAAATTTAGAAACAGTGTTAAACATAGAAATGTCAGCATTTGATGTGAGGAGTAAAGAATAACCTCTGACTTTTATTTAAACAACTGTAGGGAGACTGAAGAAATGTCAGATTTAGGGGGAGAAGTGGAAATCATTTGGAGATCTTTTTCCCACCTTAAATTTTACCTTCAAGTGGAGATGGCAGGTCGGCAGAAAAATAAAACAGAGTCAAGAGGTAGAAAGTGGCTTGAGGGAGGAAGGTGTAGTTTTAGATAGATAGTTGACAGAGTCTTTGGAGCTTTATTTGAGAAAAGACCTAAATGAAACATGGGAGCAAGTCATTGAGGTACTGGGAAAGGGCAGGAATGGCAGAGGGAATGGCAAGTACAAAGGCCAAAGGAGCCTGAAGGGAGAAATGGGACTGAGGATATACTTCAGAGTCATAAAAACATGGAAAGGCATGGGGGCAGGATGAGATTCACTAGAAAATGAATGTGGGTAGAAAATTGATTCTAGGACTGAGTTCTGGGGCATACCAACAGTTAAAGATTAGGAAAGTGAGGAGAGTCTAGCAAAGAACAATGAGAAGGATCAGATAGGGAGAATGTATTTCATGAAGGAAATGCTGTGTTAAATGCTGTTGATAAGTAGAGGAAATTAGGTTGAAAATTGATTATTGAAACTTGGAGGCTAGTGGTGTGGTGAGACAAAGTTCTGATTCGCATGAATGTGAAAGGAGAGGGTGAGGACCAAGAGATATCATATTCCCCTTGGAGGAGGTTTCTGTGGTGGTGGCAGTGGTGTTTTCCTTTAGTGTGATGTCTGTAAAGGAACTTAAAGAAATGGGGCAGTAGCTGGAGGAGGATATGGCGTTAGGGCAAGGTTTTTATCTGATTTGATTTTGTTTTTACATGGAGTGAGTTCTCTCCTGGTCTCCCGTACCCTGTCCCTCACCAACAATTTACTCCTAAAGCTATTGGATGAACGGATCAAATATGCCATACATACACACACATTTATATATATGTAACTCACAGTGTGTGTGTGTGCACATATATTTGTGTGTATGTGTTCCTTGGTTCTGTCTACTGAAATAGCCTGAAATCAGTGACACCTTAATAGCATTGAGCATACTTGGCCCCCAGCTTTTCATTTCTAAATATCATTCTCCAATAAAAAGAAGCTCCTTTGGAGAAATGACTGATTTCAGAGCTGGGCCAGAGAAAGTACAATATGAGCCTGGAACATCTTGTTGTTCCAGAAAGCAAGGAAGTACTCAAAGAATGTTGGAGCTGTGTCAACAGGACATGAGCCAGCTTGAAGGAGTTCTCATTGGCCTGTAATGATAGTAACAGATTATAACTCATTGAATAAAATAGAAAACTGTGAGTCTATGCAGATATAAATACATAAATTAATATATTGAGAATTTGATGAGGAATAGAATATTTACAGACTTTGAAAGTACTTCTTCACAAAATCCTCATTAATTACAACAGGAGAAAAAGTAAATTGATAGTGAAGGAGCCTGGCAAGTACCACCTTAACTACTTTTCAAAGTGAACATTGTAAGTAACGGTACAAATTGAAACCGTATGTCAGCTGACAGGATGCGATGAGAAGAATGCAGTGTCGCTTTTGTGGCTTCCCTGCCCAAGATGTGTAAACTAATCATCAGGAGACACCAAACAACCCAAATTAAGGGATATTTTACGAAACAGCCAGCCTATAATCTGTAAAAGTGTCAAGGTCATGAAAGCCAAGTAAACATTAAAGAACTGTTTCAGACAGAGACACAACTAAATTCAGTGCGTGATTGTATGGGTGTTTTTGCTGTCAAGGACATTTTTGGGACAACTGGCAAAACTTGAATGAGAGCTAAGTACATTCTATACTTCCAGCTTTTCTGTAAATTTGATTATTTCAAAATTTTAAAAAAGTTGAAAAAGATGGGTACTATTTCAGCATGTTTCTATGTCTAGATGGAAATGATGGTGCAGAGCAGGGAAAAAATAGTGAAGGAGAGAAGGAGGGATAGAGTGTTAAAGTGCTCTCGTAGGTGAGAGAGGGGTTGGCTTTGGATGTGAGCATGGACCTCTTACCCTGTGTCATAAGAGAGAAGAAAATTAATACAAATGCAGGCAGGTTGGTATTTGATAGTGGAAAAAATGTAGAAATGCTTTTCTGATTGCTTCTCTTTTCTTAGTGAAATATGGAGGAGAAAGGAATATTAATTTTGGCAAAAGAAGGTTGAGATGTGGCTGTGTTGTAAAGAATTTCAGAGACTGCTGCTGGGGTTTATTTGTTAGTTTTTAGTTGTTCTCTGTTCCCCTGGAAGTTCTACAATAAGTTAATTTTATTCCCCTAGCTTAAAATAATTTTATCATCAAGGAAGTATATTTTATTTTTTTAAGTAACATTTAGTTTAATTAATTTAATAACATTTTATACATTAAATTGTGTAACATTTTATAATAATAATGCAGACAGATTAAAGGAAAAAATTATAAAAGGAAGAAATCACGAGTGAGAGCGTGGTTGAGATTGTGATGCCAGGAGTCATTGTGAGGTGTGAGAACTTTTGAAGGTAGAAACCATCATGGTATGGAGGGGACATCTGATTGTAGAATTAGTGGGTCTGGGTTTGAAAAGATGGAAAAGATTCTCGTTGCTCACATGTAGTGTATCATTCCATTTCCTTTTATAATATAGGTTTTCTTTCATGAGATGAATGGAACATTTCAAAATGCTAAATTAATATTGTAAAATAAAATTAAGTGCCTTGGGCGAAGGCAAAAGACTGTTCTAGTGAGAGTGAGTTTTTCTTTCCATCTTATCATTCACAAAGATCTAATCAATAAATAGTTCACTGTTATAGTTGAGAGTTCCCAGCTTTGTAATGAAGCATTTTTTTACTTTTAAAAAAATTGAGTGGAGCTGTGTGCTCTGAGTCTCATATCCTGTAGCATGATGCTCATTTTCAGCTCTCGTTGCCCTCTTATAGGCTGGTGAGATAGGAGAAATGAAGGATGGAGTCCCTGAGGGAGCACAACTTCAGGGACCGGTTCATCGAAATCCAACTTACCGCCCAAGGTACCGTAGGTATGTGACACTACCCACTAACTAATGACCAGCTGAAGGACTTGTGAGTGACAGTAGAATTTATGAGGATATGGTGGGTTTGTTTTGTGGGTTTATTATATAACTAGAAGGTGTAGCTACTTTGACTGGGTGCCTGTGATTTTTGGAGGACTCTGCAGTACACATTTTCACATGGTGGCGTGACGTTGCCCACCTACTTAAGAATTAGAGTTTTCAGGGACCGGCCTGGTGGCAAGGTGGTTATGTTTGTAAGTTCTGCTTTGGTGGCCCAGGGTTCACTGGTTTGGATCCTGGGTGCTGACCTGTGCACTGCTTATCAAGCCATGCTGTGGCAGGCATCCCACACATAAAGTAGAGGAAGATGGGCACACATGTTAGCTCTGGGCCAGTCTTCCTCAGCAAAAAGAGGAGGACTGGCGGCAGATGTTAGCTCAGGGCTAATCTTCTTCTTCAAAAAAGAATTTTCAGTTATCCCTGTACCAAAACATTATTTGTGTTCCATAACTTTTACATGATATAAATTAGTACTTAATTTTTATTATATTTAATGAAATAAATTAATCGATGGGTAATTCAGTGGTAGTGCTACAAATAGAGGAAGAATTGAGTGCCAGGGAGTATTTGGGATCCTGCAGATTCTGAAAGTTCATGCAGTCTAGCCTAGGGGTTAAGTCAGGGCACGTTGTCTGTTTTTAAATTCCCACCCTGCAGTTAGTAGCTGTATCTCCTTTGGCAAGTTTCTGGAGTCTCTAAGACTTAGTCACCAGGTCAGTAAAATGGACACGAAGGAATATTCTACAGTTGTCGATAGGGTTAAATGTACTAATGCATCTAAGATAATTAGTATGGTGCCTGGTATAGTAAACCCTCAATAAATATTAGATATTATTACCACCAATGATATTAATATGAGTGAAGGCGAGGGTTATTTTATTTGTGCTTTATCCCTTGTGAAGACTATGAATTGGGGGCTAGACTCCCTAAGATCCCTTTTAAGCTTTTTATATTGTAAGCCTTCCTGTTCCTTTACTGTATCCTTGAGGTAAGTGAAGAAAGTAGAACTTCATTCCTGAGTAACATTCATACCACCTTGAAGTTTGGCAGCATGGTTTATAGAAAGGAGATCAGATATATTATTTTGGGAAAGGATATGTACCACTCTACATCCTTTTCCTCACAAGATTCATTCTAGTTTTAGGCATGTTAGACATAATCATTCTAATGATTAATTAGTAAGGACTTGAAATAAGAGACTTCATAGAAAAGTCTTAATGAAAACAGTAGACTGTAGTATATGTGAATGCCAGCTCTGTCAGTCCCTAGCTGTATTATCTTGGGAAAGCTGTATTTGACCTTTTTGACCTATAAAAACAGCAATCTCATATGATTTAACCAAATACTTCTCTCTAAACCTCTTGGTTTTCTCTATAAATCCAACTCACAGAATTAGCATCGAGATTAAGTATTTAACATAAAAACATACCTGCACAGGCCCTGGCACATAGTAAGTAGTATTAGTTTTCTTCTCATGTTTAATCCCCTTAGTCTCCACTAACTCTGTTCATGGAGGGCAGATACCAGGCCACTTTTCTTTTTTATTTTCCTGTCCTCAGTGCCTATCCAAGTGCCTGGTAGGACCATAGTATGTGTTCAGTATGTGTTTGTCCACTACAAATAGGTGTCCAGCTGAAGGGGGAAAAATAGGATTTTTTCACCAAACCTTTGTTCCATTTGCTGCATTAGCCTGTGCATAATTCTAGCAATAAGTACGGATCAGTTGACTTTTTAATCTTTAAAAATAAATAAAACTTTATGTTCTTGAGGACCCTGGTCCCATGGCACTTGTTCTCTTTTCTCTTGTGGTCTCTGTTCCAGGGGCCCTCCTCGCCCACGACCTGTGCCGGCTGTCGGAGAGGCTGAAGATAAAGAGAATCAACAAGCGGCCAATGGTCCAAACCAGCCATCTGCTCGCCGTGGGTACCGGCGCCCATACAACTATCGGCGTCGCCCCCGTCCTCCTAATGCTCCTTCACAAGATGGCAAAGAGGTAAATCAAGCCAGCCAGAGCATGTCACCAGATCATCCTTAATCATGTCAAACTAGTATTGCATTCTAAGAGTGGTTTTATAGTCTAATAATGGCACTTAAATAAATATATATTATTTATATATAACATTTTATATGAAGTGTAATTTATAACATTTACAGATACAGTTTACATATAATGCTTTATATTATATATAACATATATAATATGTATAATATGTAATAACATTTAGCCAAAGAGCCATATATATATATAGAGAGAGAGAGAGAGAGAGAGTATGCCCTTCACATAACACAAACCAAATATTTGAATTCAACTAATTCAGCATTCTCTGAGAGAATTATCCACACTAGTGGAGATTCAGAGCTAAAGCATTTAGGGCTCTCCAAACAAAGGACAGCATCTCTAGAGAGGAACCTGCCTGTAAGCATGTGTTGAAAGCAATCGTACGTATATCATAGACCTTCCATTACGGAGAGTGGTGATGTGTCGTTGCTGTTTGCAGGCCATTCTTCTGTGGAACTAATTTTTGACTTGTACTTAAAAGTAGTTAAAATTTTGCACAGTGATTTATCTTCATAGGAAGATTCCAGCTTTTGAGACCTTTTCGTCTTGAACTTTCCGCTGGCGTCTGCATGGATTCATTTCTGGTATGTGGTTTTGTTTTGTGTTTTAGACCAAGGCAGGTGAAGCACCATCTGAGAACCCTGCTCCAGCCACCGGGCAGAGCAGTGCTGAGTAACACCGGGCTCCCCAGGCACCTTCACCATCAACAGGTAAGAGCTTGGGAGCCCGGGCGTGGGGTGATAGTTCTCAACAGTAGCCCAGAGCAGTCTAACCTAGTTTGTGAGTCATCTGGGCCAATCTCTTATCTCCATTGGGATTCTGGAGAAGGAGTGGCTTCGGTGGTTAAATATCCCTGGGATTGACCTTATTTTTGCTATGCGTTGGGGGCATAAACCTTCAGACAGAGTTGATGATCATATTCTTTTTTCTAGACAGATAACTTTTATTAAAACCGCTTAAGAAAACTTTTGAAAGTTTTACTTGTCTGACACCTGGTGGCCAATTTGATAATTTTAGAGTGCCTGACAGAGGCCTCATTTTACGAACAGCAGACTGATCTGTAGTATAAACTAGTCATTTTTTTCTTCCTTTTCCCCTTTGATAACCAAGATTATTGATTTTGAGGCAGTTCAGTATAATGTGTGAGAGCCTGCAGATTTATGTATCCAGTCCAGGCTCTACCACTCATTTGCTGAGTGGTCTTGAGAGTTTATTTACCCTTGGTCTCAGTAATGTCTGCTGCTGCTGCGGTGGGGAGACTAGCTAGACGCACCCTCGAGGGCTGTTGCACAGCTTTCGTGAGGTAACGCATGTGAGATGCTTACACAGGGCACGGGGAAGAACCTCCACTAAGGTTAGCTCATTATCTTCGTTGTGGTTTCCTACTTTTTTCTATCTTCTTGTTAAAGATCTTGGAAATTTTATTTACGTAGGTAGAAATGTAACAGGATAGACTGACCCAGTTATAGAGCCAGTCTTAAAAGAATTTATAAGCCTTAGTTGATTTCATTCTGGGTTTTTCATCTAATAATTTCTGAGGCTTTAGTTTTTTAATATTTCTTGGTTGTTGCTCTTTTCATTAAATAAATAAGAATTAGCTTTTATTTAAAAGAGAGGTTGTAAAACTCATAAAAAAATGTTAAGATTTCATGAAATTTTGAGATGATTATAAGTTCCTACTTTTTAAATGCCATCTGCTTTTCTATGCAGTGGTTGGGATTTAAATTAACCTTCCATTAGGGAGACAGTTTTAGGCTGGGAATATTCTATTTTATCTCGAGTGGTGTGGACGGTTTATCATAGAGATAAATTCCCTGTTCAAACTTGTTTGTATTAACTGACTTAGAATTATGTATCAGTCATTTTAGCCATAACCTTTTCCTAAGTAACATTATTTCTGGGTATTGTTCCTAAGAAAATAACCCAAAAGATGGGGGAAAAAACATTTCTCCTATTTACAATGTGTCTACCATTGGGGAAGTAGGTACGTGCTGTGCGTGGTGTATTCATATGAGGAGGTGTTGTGCAGTCGCTAAAATGACTATGCAAAGTTAGACCATGGTTGTTCATTTGAAAGGCTTCATGATAGTAATTTTCTTTTATATAATTTTACAAAATTTTTACCATTATGCACTGATTTTCTGGGTTGTAAAAATACTTTATTAAAACGTAAGTTTCGATTAATCTATAGTTGACAAATCTATAGAAGAATAACGTGTAGATTTTGTTGAGAGCTTCTGAAATAAATATTGTTTTTTAAATTACATGAAACATAACTTTTTGCCTTTTTATTCTTTAACTCTTGGTCATTATGCCATTCTTTATAAGTTTGATTTTAATTTTTTCCAGGTGACCTAAAGAATTAATGACCATTCAAAAAATAAAACACAGCAAAAAGCAGACCACGACTTTACCAACACCAAAGAAACATCCAAGCAATAAAGTGGAACACTAACCAAGATGTGGACATTAGAATGTTTACTATTATTCTTTATGAAACAAACAACTTTACAAAAGGAAAATGTCAGCACATTTTTCCAGCAAGCTGAGATCCCGGGAATGCCTGCACACAAGACAAGAGAGCGACCTCCCCAGTTTCAGCAACCACTAGGTTTATATTTTTTTCCTGGTTTTTACTGTTTTGGTAATATGAATTGAAAGAAGAAATATTCATACCACAGGGGGAGAACCCCAACCAAAGAAATCTGAAATATATAGTAAATGCTTTTTTTCCTCCTTTTTTGTTCATTTTGGATGCTGGTGCTAAACTTGCAAGTGTCATGATTTAAAAAGAAATTTTGTGCCCTTCTTATTTATTTCTAGGATGAGGGGAGGATAACATTTTTGCTTTCTTATGCGACTCTCTTTGGAAATGTGCAGTATAAAGTTCCTCAAAAATAAAATTTTTATCTTTGAAAGGAAAAGGTGTATAACTGGAGTATGTTTTCCTATCTTAGCATATGTTTTGTCTTTTTTTCCCACACTTGATCCAGTTGACTTAATAGCAGACTCAGAGCTTCAGGTAAAGGGAGGTTTGTGCTATTTAATGAATGTAGGCATATGAGTTTGAGAGCACAGGAAGTGGGATTCCGTTTGGAATGTGAAACTGGAGATGAACAAATTCATGTCGGAGTTCAGCAGTGGGCGTGCTTTGTTTGGTACTCTGAATCTCTTGAGTAATCTTCATTCAGGTGATGGGTGGCTTTCGGTTAACAGCATCCTTTAGATCAGTGAAGAAGTTAGTAGTTCTAACTTCAGTTCTTGGACTTCCATCCCGAGGTTTTCAATACCAGCTGCTGTGTTGGATGTGTATATGTGTGTCTTTCAGAAAAGAATAAGCGAGCTCTTTCCAAGCACACTACAAATTTCTCCCCCCAGTGAGTAGATGGTGCTCCCCAGTTGAGAAACACTATAATATATGTCAATGCTGTGTAGTTACTTCTGAGATCCACCGCACCTTTCAAATTATTTGTTCCTCGATCAAGTACGTACTGAACGTGTGTTTGTGCCAAGCACTATTCTAGTGGCTAGGATGGAACAAAAGACCCTAATCGCAATGAGCTTGTATTTTAGTGAGTGAATATAGGGAATAAACAAATAATGTAAATAATTGTGAATTTGATGTCAGATGGCAATAAATGCCATAAAGAAAAATAAAACATGATAAAGGGATAGAGTGGCATAATTGCAGGATGTATGTTTATTTTAAATAAGAGGATGTTGTCTCTCCTTCTGTAAGGTAAGATAGTATATAAATGGAGTCCTGGGCTGGGAGATCAATAAGTATTTGAATATTTAGAGGGAAGAACATTCTAGGTAGAGAGAACAGATGCAAAGACTCTGAGGGAGCATAGTTGACCTATTTAAGAAATGACAAGCAGGAGAAAGTGGATTGTTCAAGAACCTTGCCTTGTCTTGTGAGTTAAAAAAAAAAAAAAATTGGTAATATACACAAGGCAGAAACATTCAAATATATAAAAGTATTTTGTGAAAAAGTCTACCATCCCAGCTCTTTTTTAATTTTTTTTTTGAGGTAACTTTGGTTTATAACATATAAATTTTAGGTGTATTTCACTATATTTCAACTTCTGTATAGACTACATTGTGTCCCCCACCAAAAGTCTAGTTGCCGTCTGTCACCATACACATGTTCCCCTTTACCCCTTTCGCTGCCCCCCACCTCCCCTTCCCCTCTGGTAACCACCAATCTGTTCTCTGTATTTATGTGGTTATTTTCCACATATGAGTGAATCATATGGTGTTTGTCTTTCTCCATCTGACTTATTTCACTTGGCATAATACCCTCAAGGTCCATTCATGTTGTTGCAAATGGCAAGAGTTCATCATTTTTATACTACTCAGTTCATGGCTGAGTAGTATTCTATTGTATATATATACCACATCTTCTTTATCCATTCATTCGTTGAGGGGCACTTAGGTTGTTTCCAATTCTTGGCTATTGTGAATAACGCTGCAATGAACATAGGAGTGCACACATCTTTTCAAATTAGTGTTTTCGTATTTCTCTGAAGTCAAGAGATTGTTTATTTTTTCCTCTTTTCAACTGAAAGCAAGTTCTAGCTCTAAGATTTAAAGAATTTTATTAACTTCAAAATACAGTGTCTGTACCATTTTACATTCACAACAGCAATGTGTGATAGTTTCAATTACTCCACATGCTTGTCAGCCATTTATTATCACATTTTAGCTCTTCTATAATGTGTGTATGGTGTATTTAATTGTGGTTTTAATTTGTATTTCCCTAATGGTTAATGACTGAATATATTTTCATGTGCTTATTTGCCATGTGTATGTCCTCTCTGGTGAAATATCTGTTCATTTTTTGATGGGACTGATTCTGTTTTTTACTTTGTGAATTTTTGAGTGTTCTTGATGTAATCTAGATATGAGTCCTTTGTCAGTATGTGATTTGCAAATATTTTTCTCTCAGTTTGTAGCTTGTCTTTTTGTCCTCTGAAAGTCTTTTTTAGAGAAAAATTTTATAGTTTTGATGAAGTCCAATTGATTTTTTTTTTCCTTTAGGGATTGTGCTTTTGTTGTCATGTCTAAGAACTCTTCACTTTCCCTAAGTCTTGAAGATTGTCTTCTGTGTTTTCCTCTGAGATAATTTTTGTATAAGA
Source organism: Equus quagga (assembly GCF_021613505.1). Lineage (NCBI taxonomy): Eukaryota > Metazoa > Chordata > Mammalia > Perissodactyla > Equidae > Equus > Equus quagga. The sequence goes on from NC_060267.1 coordinate 47,011,024, forward strand.
TGTGAGGTTTAGATTGAGATTCATCTTTTTGCCTGTGGATGTCCAATTATCCCAGCACCATTTCTTGAATATACTCCTTACTTAACCTGCATTGCTTTTATACCCTTGCTAAAATCCAGTTGGCCGCACTCACATGGGTCTATTTCTGGGCTCTAAAACTTGCCTTGTGGACTCACGCAGACCTAACCTGAACCTATCTTAACTCCTTCAAAAGTTTAAGAAACTAGATGGGGAAAAATTACAAAAAATTTGTGAAAAAAAGTAAAGAAATATATCATTAACTTAGGACCTTTTTATCTTTAAAGCTTTTTGCATAAGTTTTAAAAAGTCTGCTAAGTAGCAGTGTTCTCCGCATTGTTTTAAACCTTCACAACAATCCTGGCTGGTAGCTTTTGTTGCCATTTACGAATTGAGAAAGTTGTGGATCCAGGTCACACAGATTCATTATGAGGCTCAAACCCACAGAAATGAAGGCAACAGAAAAGAAATCAGAATGGGAATCAGAAGATCTAGGTTGAAGCCCAAAGCTCTGACAATCTTTAATTTCAAGCTGCTCACTCAACACCCTGGTTTCAATGTTTTTGTCTGAAAGGAAAGGAGTTGTATGGATCAGTGGCTTCAACTCAGGGTCAGGGGGAAGTCATTTCAGAATTATCCCCAGCCCTCCCTCAACTCTCATGTGCCATTATCTTATTGTGTGCAACTCTTGTCAAGGTCACACCTAGGGATGGCACCGGAGAATTATACTTTACTGGCTGAGATTTGTAATCGATACCTGCATGTAATTGTCGGGCAAGGATTTTTGGAGGCAACAGAGAACGTGGAGTATTCCAAGTGTGTGGGTAACAACATTGTGCGGTAAGTACAACTAACTGAAAAGGGAGAAGCTGAACAAGAATCAAATACCTTGCTCTCTGCTCACTTAGTGTCTGTTTGGAAAAGTGTTTAAACTGTGATACTAGACCCTTTTAAACAAGTCTGGTTTGAGATAACCCTGCAGTTGTTGAAAGTGAAATGTCCTAGTAACGGTTAAGAACTACTGAAGTCATTTCCTTGAGAGACTTTGAACTTTTCAGGCCTTTTTCTCCCACTTTTCCTCTGCTTAGTCCTTCTCTTTCTGAGACATTGACTTTAAGGTTAAATTATTGCTGGTGCCACGTGAAATTGTTAATCATTTCCATTGTCTCCAACAAGCAGTGACTGATGGATATCGAGATAGTGGTAGTTAATTATATCAGCACCACCTTCCTGTACAGATATGACTGCAGTTGGAAGGTTTTATTTAAACCCCAGGATGAGTTTCCCGATTCTTGTAATTTGCGCTACTTTTCCCAGTCTCATTCATCGCAATGGCCCAGCTTGTGTACTTGTAATTTAGAGTGATCCGAGGGTTTGTGCTTTTTTTTTCTTCCTACCACAACTCTTAGGGATAAATTCCCAGAAGTTAATAACCAGGAGAAGACTCAGTTGTACAGTTTTTCTCATGAAACCTTGCCAGTGGTTCCAAATGAAGTTATTTAAATTTCAGGTAATATAGTTACCATTGAGAGCAGTTGTCTCTCTATACTTTTAATCATTCATTCTAATTAAAAAATCAATTTAAATCAATTTTAAAAAGTGAGTATGCACCTCTGATACATGTATACTTGTAATAACTAAACTCCGTGTATGTATGTATGAGTGTGCACTCCTAGCATATGTTATAAATCATAAAAAAAGAAAGGGTCTGGCCTGGTGGTGTAGTAGTTAAGTTTGTATGCTTCTCTTCAGTGGCACGGGGTTCGCAGGTTTGGATCCTGGGTGCGGACCTAGCACCACTCATCAAGCCACGCTGTGGCAGCATCCCATGTAAAATAGAGGAAGATTGGCATAGACGTTAGGTCAGCAACAATTTTCCTCATGCAAAAAGACAAAGATTGCTAACAGATGTTAGCTCAGGGCCAATCCTCCTCACACACAAAAAAAGATGAAAGATGAAATATTTTGCAGAAAATGTTTATTAAATGTATCTGACTTCTTACTAAGATATTTTAATAATCAGTAACGTGATTTAAAATGTTTCATTATTTATGAAAGCATTGGTTTAATATTCTGTGATGTGTGATTTGAAAATATGTTTCTCTGTTCAGTTTAATTTGACAGTTAATTTCAATGGCTGTAAAAAGTGAAAAAAATATACAAGTCCAAATGGAAGAAAAGAGTTTTGCCTCTATCATGATATATATATTTCAATCTCATCTACCAATTATTTAAGTAGTTTGTTGAAATTTGCATAGAAAATTTCCATCTATGTGGTATCAAAATGGTTTATGTAAACTAGTTAGAAATTGTTACATAACAATTGCTTTCAAAATAAGTAGAAACTAATTATTTACATAATTTTTAAAGAAGTTAGAAAATCCTTTTAAGTTTTATGAACATTTAAATATGAGAGAATTCATAGGTGAGAAATTTATCATTTCACCATGAAAACCCAAGATATTGAATGATAACATTTCCAAAAACCCGTTTTCAAACCCCATAGCAAGAGGTCTTTTCAAAAACATTCCATTTTTATTCGTTGTGAAAACATCATTTTTACCTTGAAGGTGTTCAGTTTTTCCAAAACTATCTATTAGAAGATACCCCGGCCGGTCATTTACCAGAGAAAAGACAACAAACTTAGGAGACCTGCCTTTGTATAAAAAGAAAATGAATAATATTTTAAATATGATGACAAGTATTTTGACAGAGAATAAACTGTAAGCCTCTATATGGGGCAAGCAATTTTAGTTATTACTCCCCTTCTCATTCTAAGGTATTGCTGAGATTATGCTATTTAGTTGTTTGATTTTATAAAATAAACCATATTGATATCATCATAGATTGCATTATGTTAAACATGCATGAACAAATGTAGCTTGCAAATTATCAACCCCTTTATTTCGTGTAAACTCCATTCTTTCCACAGGATACCTCATCTTCCAAACAAGATACATGACTCTCTCACATACAGACTCAGAACGTGCTGTCTCTCTTTTACATGAAAATTTAGTGAATTTTAATGAAAACAATTTCATATATTTCTAGATAAAAATATGAGCAAATCTTTGCATTTTCCTCCCAATTTACATATATCTCACTAATGTAACCTAAGTACCAAGAATTGTAAATATATTAACTTTTACTTTTACTACCAGAGATACTACTTCTCTTTGTTGTTGTCACATGCTGCCAAGTTGGATCTGACTCCTGGTGACCCTGTGCATGAGTGATGTCCACAGTGTCCTGTCCTCAACAGCCCTACTTAGCTCCTGTAGACTCATGTCTATGGCTTCCTTTATTGAGCCAATCCATTTCAGATTTCATTTTCCTCTTTTCCTGCTGCCTTCTACTTTTCCCAGCATTATTTTTTCCAAAGAATCCTGCCTTTTCATGATGTGCCCAAAGTAGGACAGCCTCAGTTTTATCATTTTTGCCTATAGTGATAGTTCTGGCTTAATTTGTTCTAGGACCCACTTGTTCATCTTTCTGGCGGTAGGGTATTGGTAGAGCTCTCCTCCAACACTATATTTCAGATGAATTCATTTTCTCCTGTCAGACTTTTTCCACCATCCAGCTTTCACACCTATACATAGTAATTGGGAATGCATAGTAATCGGGAAAACAAGGGTGTGGATAATCTTGGCCATGGTCTCTAATGACGCTTCCTTACACTTGATGATCTTTCCTAACATTGCTGCCCTTCTTAGTCTCAGTCTTCTCTTGGTTTCTTGGCTTCAGTCTCCATTTAAATTGATGACTGCACCAAGGTAAACAATATCTTTAACAATTTCCACCTCTTCCTTGTCTACGTGGAAGTTGTGTAGTTCTTCTGCAGTCATGATCTTTGTCTTCTTGATGTTCAAATGCAGTTCTGCTTTGGCACTTTCTTCTTTCACTTTCATCAGAAGTCCTTTCAAGTTATTGCTGCTTTTGGTCAGTAAACTGGTGTCATCCACTTCTCTTTTACTGATGTGGAAAACAGTGGCTCTGAAAAATTAATATGCCTGCATCCCTCAGGGTAATTAATTCTAGCAACTGTAACGAACAAACGTAAATTTCAGTGGCTTAATATAACACTTTTTTTGCTCGCAGATGTGTTTGGTTGGGTGGCTCCTCTGGGTAGTTTTCCTTCCAATGCCTACTTAGGGATAAAGTCTCCTTCCATGATGTGGCTCTGTCATCTTTAACATGTGGTTTCAGCTTCTCCTGTTGTCACCCAGCCAGTGGATGGGGGAGAGAGCAAGTCTGCTTCAGACCAGAAGTGACATATCACTAATGCTCATAGTCCGTGGGCAGGAGCTAGTTACATGACTGTACCTAGATTTGAGAGGGCTGAGAGAGTAGTTTAATTGCACATGGAGAGAAGAAATGGGTTAGATGAGCAGAACCTACTACAGTCTTTGCCATAATTCCAAAGCATGAACTGTTAAGAGGTGAGTCTGGGTTTCAATCACGGTCTGTCTGCCTATATCTGTGCTTTTCTCTTTATGCTACATTGTAGTGCAAAGCAAAAGGAAGGACCTACAAAAAGACTCTCTGGCTCTTCATGCTGCACTTTGTAGGGCGCAGTCATGAGAAAAACAGGATCTGGTCCTTCAGCTTTGCTCATTCATAAAGTTTGCTATCTGTTAGTTCACCAAGGATTATGTAACGCTAGGTTTACAAATATGATTTGTTACAAATGACATTTTAAAAATCTAAACTTAAAACTTCCCTGAGTTTATCCATATTTTTCTTCTCCCTATTCTAGAATGATTTAAGATGACTTACAATGATACATGTGACACAAAAAGATAAAATAGTGAAAAATTGATGAGGGAATGTGGTAAAAGGAAAATAAGGTTGGAGTAAAAGCTGAGGTTCTGAGATTTGTTGCAAATTTTGTTCTAAGATGGAAACATAGTTGTAAGGTACGTTGCATCTATAAGAATCAGGGGCTGGCCCAGTGGTGCAGCGGTTAAGTTGGCACATTGTGCTTCAGTGGCCCAGGGTTTGCCAGTTCGGCTCCCAGGTGCAGTTCTACATACCGCTTGGCAAGCCATGCTGTGGCAGGTGTCCCACATATAAAGGAGAGGAAGATGGGCACTGGCTCAGGGCCAGTCTTCCTCCGCAAAAAAGAGGAGGATTGGTGGCAGATGTTAGCTCAGGGCTAATCTTCCTAAATAGAAAATAAAGAATCAAACCATTTGCTTCAAAAAACATATACAACTGCACCTCATACTTAGACCAGAAGGAAATATAACCCATGGGTCATTGACTCATCCACTCATCCACTTCACAAATATTAATTGAGTGACTATCATGTCTCAGATACTATTCTTGGTTCCAGGGATACATCTGTGAACAAAACAAAATCCTTTCCTTGTGTAGTTAAGGCAGAGGGATTATAATAAACTAGTAATTTTCCAGTATGTCTGGGGCTGTTAAGTCCTAAGGGGAAAAAAACAGTCAGGGTTATAGACGCGCCAAGATGGAGTGGGGGGCACGATCAGGAGAGGCTTCACTGCTAAGATGACATTTGAGCAGAGAACTGAAGGAAGTAAGGGGTTAGCTGTGCAGAAATCTGGAGTATTCCAGGAGCAGTAAATGACAGGGGCACTGCTCTGGGAACATGTTTTGAGTTTTTGAAAGACATTAAGAAGCCAGAGAGATGCAGTCAGAGAGGTACTGGGGATCTTGCATGATGTAATAGTAACACAATGTGTTCACCTCATCTGATAAAGGCATATTTTCCCCTGGTGATGCTGAATACAGTTGGCAAATTTCACTCTTTGGTTTTTCTTTTCTTAGGCTCTATTTAAACCACTGCATTGTTATAACATAAATTATTACTTAATGGGATTTGAGTTCCTAATCTCAATGCTTTTTTTTTTTTTTTTGAGGAAGATTAGCCCTGAGCTTACTACTGCCAGTCCTCCTCTTTTTTTTTGCTGAGGAAGACTGGCCCTGAGCTAACATCCGTGCCCATCTTCCTCTACTTTACATGTGGGATGCCTACCACAGCATGGCTTTTGCCAAGTGGTGCCATGTCCGCACCCAGGATCCGAACCGGCGAACCCTGGGCCACGGAGAAGCAGAACGTGTGAACTTAACCGCTGCGCCACCAGGCCAGCCTCTCAATGCATTTCTTAACCACTTCTCAGAGACTTTACTTATACACACACACACACATATACATATATATATGTTTATAGAATATACAGACTACATATGGAGAGAGTTTACATACATATGTATTTTTAAGTTGATTTTTACCAGCAATTTTTATAAATTTGGGTAGAAATATGTATTTAATAAGCATTTAACTTGGAAAAAGGAGATCTTGATTTAAGTCTTGACCCTGCAGCTTACTTCCTGTGTGACCCTGGACAAGCCACAACCACTGAGTCTCAGTTTTCCAATAGCACAATCAAAAGTTCATGTGCTTCACAATATCTGTCCTTTTTGCCTCATAAAGCTGTTATAGGACTCAAACAAGATGATGAGTCTGAAAGAATTTTAAGGCTTCAGTTTAAGACCATTACTTTTTCTGATTTTCTTCCCACACTTGACAAACCTGTGCCAGGCACTTTCCTACGGTCTAGATACAGTGATAAAGTGTGGTCTCTGCCCTCAGGGAGAGCATAGCCTAATACAAGAAACAGACAAACTGTTATGAATGAGAACCACTCTGGGTGCTGAGAAAACAGAGAAGGATAGTCTGTGTGGGAGAGGATTAGGAGTGAAGATCAGGGAACACTTTTCAGAGGTGAATTGAATCCTAAAGAACTAAGAGGAATTATTAGGTAAGTTAGGAGGGGAAGGACATTACAGACATAGGGAACAGAGCATGCAAATGCTTGTGAGTGAGAGAACTTTAGCACTTCTTGTTTATTTTTTGTTGCTATTGCTGTAGGGAACATGAATAGTATGACTGGAAGAGAATGAGAAGTAGAAAGAAATAAGGTGTTTATAGAGATATACGATCATTAAGAGATTTCATTCTGCAATAACTTAGATTTTAAGTGAGGGGAGGTATTACCTGGTGAGACTTGCTTGTTAGAGAAACCTTTCTGGCAGCAATATGAAAGATTAGAGGGAGAGTGAGACTGAGGAATGGAGGCCAGTTAGAAGACTCTAACAAAAATTCAGGCAATAAAAGAGGAGGTGAACCCAGACAATGGAAAAGAGGAAAGAGGGATGATCAAGAGAGATATAGACGGTAGAAGGACTCTACTTGAGGCCATTCAATGGGGCAGAATGGGGCAAAAAGAGTGGTGAGCATTAAGGCAGCAGTTCCCTACTTTCTGATTTTCACAGTTAATTGGATGTGGTACACTTAACATGAAGCTTATAACCTCTTAGGGAGACAGACAGCTTTTTAGAAAATCATATTTTAAAAAAATCAACTAATAAGTGTCAGTCTTTAGAGAATTATTTAATAGCATGTATTAAAACCCTGTTCTTTTTACTGTTAACAATGTGGTAGGTAGAAATATTTTTAAAAGGAGTTTTCTTGTTTTTTGTTTTTTAAATCAACTTGTAGTTGACCATGTCTAAATAATGTAGCCAGAAAAGTATATGTCAGAGTTTTGATTCAGGATTATTTTTAAGGTTTTGCCTGAAGGGGACTGAAATAAGGTAAAAAATTTAAAAGGTAGTTATACAACTCATCATAGATTGCACAGGTGTAGGTTAATAGGAATCAAAATTATTATTAATGATATCAGATAATAGTAATATGACAATTAACATTTATGTAGCAATTTTAATTTTTTTTTTTAGGATTAGCCCTGAGCTAACATCTACTGCCAATCCTCCTCTCTTTGCTGAGGAAGAGTGGCCCTGAGCTAACATCCGTGCCCATCTTCCTCCACTTTATATGTGGGATGCCTGCCACAGCATGGCTTGCCAAGCTGTGCCTTGTCTGCACCTGGGATCCAAACTGGCAAACCCCGGGCCACCAAAGGTGAATGTGCGCACTTAACCGCTGTGCCACTGGGCTGGCCCCAGTGCTTTTAATTTTTAAGAAGTACTTTCAAGTATATTTTCTTATCTGAACTACTTAACTCTACAAGGTAGATATTTTTCATCTCCATTTTACAAATAAGTAAATTAGGGATTAGAGAGGTTAAGTTACACTCTTTATTTAGTATAAGGAAAACTTTCTGATAGTCAGTGCTGTTATGAATGGAATGAGCTGCCTGGTAGCATGTCTTTCGTACTGAGAAAGTTTAGACAGAGCTGGAGATGTTCTGCTCTGGGAAATGGCTCCAGTAGGCAAGAATTTGGAGCAGACGTGTTTTTTGTGTTCAAGGATCAGGGAATCATGGGGTATGAAATTTGACAAGGACCTACTCCATCCTCTTCATTTTACGAGTGAGAAACTGAGACCCAGAAAGGTCAACCTGCCCAAGCTGACGGAAGCTGTGGAACCTAGCCGCAGGTCAGTGTCTCTAAACTACATTGAATGATTCTATGAGACTCTTGCAGAAGGTAGGAAAAGGGGAAGAAAGAAATGAGTGGAGCATATTGTTAGTATAAAGTCCCAAATAATCACATTTTTTGCCATGGGGAGTATGAATGTTCTTTACCAGAATAAAAGTGGTCGGCAAGTGAGATACTTCTTTTATGGTCAACAGCATTTATTGACCTCTTATTGTTTGCAAGAAATAGGTAACACCAAGAGGTATGAGATATGAAACTTACTCCAAAAGCTCTTCCAAGCAATACGTGGTAGGCAGAATAATGGCCCCCCCAAAGAGTCCACACACCAATCCTCAGACCTGTCACTATGTTACTTGACATGGCAGAAGGGACTTTACAGATGTGACCAAGGTTATGGAGCTTTATATGGGAAATTATCCTGTACACCCAACCTAATAATCACATGAGTCCTTAAAAGTAGAGCAACTTTCCCAGCTGTGGTCAGGGAGAAAGAGAGATGTGACAATGGAATAGGGGTCAGAGAAACACACACACGATATGCAGGACTAGACTGGCCATTGCTGGTTTTGAAGATGGACAAATGTGTTCATGAACCAAAAAATGTGGGAGATCTCTAGAAGCTGGAAAAAGCAAGGAAACAGATTCTCCCCAACAGCCTCTGGAAAGGAACACGGCCCAGCCAACACCTTGATTCTAGCCCAGGGAGATCAGTGTTGGACTTCTGGCCTAGAGGACTGTAGGATAATTTTGAATTGTTTAAACCAGCAAGTTTGTGGCAATTTGTTACATCAGCAACAGAAAACCAATACACAGTGTAAAAGGAAACAATGTACACATGGAAAGTTAAATACCCATAATCAACGTTCCTAGGACTCAACCACCTGGGGCAAACATGAGGTCACACTGATGGTGATAGCCCATGCCCTTTTGTCTCTGCCTTTAGTTGGTTGCAGAATCTCTGGTTAATCTTAAAAACTCTTTCCTCAGCTTGCCCTGGGAGTCCTCAAGGGAGTGGAATATCTCTTAATTTTCACCAACCCAAACTCCAGCTCCTACCTAGAGTCCACTATTTTCCAGCTCTGGCTTAGAGTCTCTCTGCTAATGTCTCCTGTTCTCTCGGTTCCTGAGAAGCCTCGTTTAGGTGCTGAGTACTGCTGCAGTGACCCTACTGCTGACTCAATCTTTACAGCTTCCATCAAAGTTGCTGTTTCCCTGTGCCAGGCAAGGCTTCTGGGTAGGCCTCAGGACCCTGTGGAGCTGTCTTCCACTGATGGTCCCTGCTGCCCTCCTATGGGGAGCTTGGGCTACATTTTCAGATAAAGTTGGAATACATCTGTCTGCCTTTTGTGTTAAATTCCTTTGAAAGTTTCAAAGCAATGCTACACAAGGTCTGATATATTTTGTTTCTTTTGGTTTTGTTTTTTTGTGTGTGAAATAACTCTACCAGTTGTATTTACAGTCTCCTCTCCCTAGGACTCAATTATAAGTCATGATGCCTCTGCCAAAAGACCCTAAGAGATAGGCGCAATGCTGAACACCAAGCTATTCTTGTTATTGGACAAAGCCTTCATGATCGACTCTCTTTTTCCTTATAATGAATAATTTCCCAGGAATTTCTCCATGCTTCATAGAAATAGATTCCCAGAGTGTCCACCCCACCAGAGTTCAAGATGGAATTCCTCCTTCCAACTGTAGAGTCATGCAAGAGGGAATACACTAAATAACATGTGAATAGATGGCTGTCACAGGCGTTTAGAGGAGAGCAAGATCTGGTGAAGCGTGCAGTGTAAACTGCAGAATGAAGAGACCCCCAGTGTATACTTCAGTGTGACATCCTACGATTCAGCACTGAACATGAGCAGTGCAGATAACGGGCATTCAGTAAATGCTTATTGAATTAATAGCGAGGCAGAAATAACTATCTGGCAGGGATCGTGGGATCGAAGCATTGCTGAAAATGAGGCAGAGGTTCAGAAATTTGAGACAGAGGTAACACTTGAAATGATAATGGAATAAACACTTAAAGAGAAAAGAGAAATAGATATCCAGTCACCTTATTCATGAGTGTATGTGTGGGCATGAGTGTATGCCTTCTGTTTAACTAGCACTCTGCATAGGATGTGCTTAGGTGTTTCTGTGTCTGAGCATTGCTATTTCTAGGGTTTTCTCTATCTCAGAAATTTGAAAAATTCATCCTTCATTTGAATTGCTCAATAAAATTGAAGAATAAATTTTTGCTTCTCCCTCTTTGTCATATTTTGCTTTTTAAAAACTCCTAGGTCATAGAAATGATAGGTTCTGTCACTACAATGGCTCCTTGATAACTAGATTTTTAAACAAAACTCTGCATATCAGAATGGGTATCTAGCAATATGCTAGGGTGCTGCAGGAATTACAAAAATGAGTAAGCCACGGTCTCTGCCCTCAAGGAGATTAGGGTGCTGGGGGAAGCAGAGTAGGAGATTATATAATATGAAGTTCAGGTCAGTTTATTTGGCATTTATTATTCAATTATGACATAAAGGATGGGAAGAACAATTGACTGATGAGATTTCATCCTTTTTCAAAAATTGAGGAAAAACTCATGTAACATGAAATTAACCATTAACCATTTTAAAATGTACAATTCATCGGCATTTAGTTCAATTCATCCTATTTTAACAGAATGCCGAAGGAAATCAAAATTTCAACAGAGAAGGCTCTAGAGGACTGAGGTACCTCAATCCCTGAAGACTCCAGGTACATGCACCCAAATTCTTTTTGTTCTAATGGATGCCCATTTCTGCTTGGTATGCTGTCAATGCTGAATACAAACTGGTTACCCATTCAAGTTGTCTGTGACATATTTCTTTAATAGAACTTGTATTAGGTGTTAATATATAATTTGGAATTCTTACAGCTGTGTACTTTTTTTAGTGTTTCCTCTGACTGTAAATTCCGTAACATGACTATCTTGTTCACGGCTATAGCCCGAGAGGAGAGCCCATCACATAATGGGTATTTAAAAAACATATGCTAATGCTTGATTACCTAGTCCTGGGATTTTTATTTCCACTTATTCTTTATAGGTTCCCTAATGTCATAGCAGTGGTCAATGCTATCTTGTAGTCGCAGCAAAGGCTGGGGTTACAAATGTCCCTAGAGGGGACTAATACTAAATGAGAGATCCTGACCATTTTGAGCACCAATGAAGGCTGTTGCCATGGAGTCGGACGTGAGGTGGCGCTGTTGCCCTTTATCCTGACTTTCCGTTTTCACCTGGACTGGCGTCTCCTTATACCTGACCATCTAGCAATCGCTGGAGAAGGAAAATAGTATGTAGACCAGCAACAAGTCCAGCTTTTACGGTTTCAACAGAGGTTTCCTGCTGGCTGGTGTGTGGTGAGTCCCGGAAACCTCAGTGCCCGCAGACTTCCCTTTGTGGGGAGCCCGCCCAAACTCCATCCTTTGCTGGTGGCCACGCCCCACAGTGGGAAGGAGGGACTGAAAAGCATTTCCTTGAGGCTGGCACACCTTGCCCTAACCAAACCGGTCATTTCTTTCTTTTTTCCTGGCTGGACCAGTTCTATCTGAATCCCGAGTGACCCGAGGAGGGACACGGTAGTGAACGCGGGTTTCGGGGGTACGAAGGGTGGGAGGGGGATAGCAGTGATGCATCTAGGGGTGGACTTCCGACGTTTGGGAAGAAAAAGAGGGAGGAGGCTGGGAGTGGGAGGGTTGCGAGCGGCTGTTGTAGTTTATGTGAACAAACAATCATCACCAGGTGAATGAATCCGTATTTCTTTGGAACAAGTATCTGGTGGGTTTTGGCTTCCACGTTTTTATGACAAGAGACTAGACCTGCCTCAGCAGTCTTGGCGAGAGAAGAGCAGCAAGAAAGGTAGTGAAGAGGGGCCTCTGTGTATTCCTGGGGAGGGGGCAGGAAAGCAGAGATAGAAACAAGCAGGGCATAGGAATTACTTGTCACAGGACTACATAGCCATTCAGCCGTGTGGACTCACTGCGCTCGACTTCAGCTTTGTCATCTGTAACGCATAAATTATAATGTAATTACCTCACAGGGCCATTGTGATATTTAAATGAGATATTATCTGTAACAGTGCTTAAAAACCGACGTGTAATATGCTGTTCCTTGATCGAATTTGTTTTCTTCTTAATCTGTCTTCTCTTTTTCTATGTCTCTTTCCTTTCTCACTATTAATCCCTCAACCTCTTCCCCATTTTGTCTTCTTTCTTTCTCTTTCATTTCCGTGATTGTGGCCGCCTTCTGTCACGAATCCTCTCCCCATCGGAGTTGTTCATATGTTTCAGACCAAGCTTTCTTCCCACAACTTAGCGAGAGCCATCAGTAGTTGTTAAGCTACTGTGCTGTTCAGCACACCCACACTGAAATGCACCTGGAGGCAGGCTTTGTGCTGTCCACCTCGTTTACCCTCTTCAGGACTCCTCATGGCCAGCTAGGAGCCATCCAGGTCTTTCAACGAGACATTTCATTTGCTCCAGTGAAAATCATGTACTCTTTCTTCAGGGCCTTCATCACTGTATTAGTGTGCCAGGGCTGCTGTAACAGAGTACCACAAACTGAGTGGCTTAAACAACAGAGATTTATTATCTCACAGTTCTGTGGGCTAGAAGTCTGAGATCAAGGCGCTGGCAGCATTGGTTCTGAGGGCTAAGAGGGAAGGATCTGTTCCAGGCCTCTTCCTTTGGCTTGTAGATGGCGGTCTTCACATTTATATGGTATCCTCCCTGCGTATATGTCTGTCTTCAAATTTCCCCCATTTTTGAGAACACCAGTCATTATAGATTAGGGCCCACCCTGGTGACTTTGTTTTATTTTGATTGTCTCTGTAAAGACCCTGTTTCTGAATAAGGTCACTTTCTGAGTTACGAGAAGCTAGGACTTCGACATAAGAATTTTGGGTGGCACACTTCAACCCATGACAATTACTAGTTCTCTGAGTATGCACGCACTCAGAGTTGGTTGAACCTCACATCTCGTTCAGTTGTCTTCTGCAGAAATTGTTTTCTCACCTTTCCCAGCCCCTCACAACCAGCTCCTGCAAGCATGTGCTCCAAACTTCTGCTGGGAGTTAAGGGATTCTGCAGCTCTGTTTTAACCTGAGTATGTTAGTTTCCTATTGCTGTTCTAACAAATCACCACAAACTTCATGGCTTAAAACAAGGCAGGGCAGCTTCAGACCAGACTGGCTGGATTTGTGGAATCTGCCTATGAAGCTGATGGAAAACAAGGTAGTAAAGATAGATTTTCAGCTTCCCTTAGCCATCTTCCTCCTTCCTTGAACCACAAGTGTCTGTGGTCATTCCCCCTAGGTCTCAATGCCTGACCCCTTTAGCCATCCTTGGAGCTGATATCTTAGTGTGAGTCAAAATGAGTTCTGGTGGAGGAAGAAGGAAGAAGCAGAGTATTCACTATGATATTCTTAAAGCCCTGCAGTGCCAGCAATGAAAATAGAACTGGAGTGTAAAGTCTCTAACCTTCAACATGTGTGAGGTGGAGATTTCCAGAGGCTAGTCCAGACACATGTACAGCCCAATGGACAAGCAGGCAGAGGAAACTATGAAAGTATATGCACATTATGAATTCCAAGAACCAGGATCTGCCTCCTCATTCTTATCCCTGCAAAACTTAAGAAAAAAGGAATCAAATATCTAGTCAGCCTTATGGATGGTGGTTAATCATAGTGAGGAGAGTGTCAGATGGCGATTCAAGATGCATGATGCTGGTCTTAACTCACATGCTAATTAGCTGTTGGAAGATGCCTAAATTCTGTGCCTCAGTATCCTCATCAGTAAATTATGAGGTTAGGGTTTTTCGTTGCTTTCAAAGGGCTCTTGTGGTCGTACATATTTAGAATTCCAGGGCATTTGTGGAGCACATATTGCATTTCATAGTGTGCTTGTCAAGGAGAATAAGAAATGGTAGGCAGGGTTGCTATTTTTATTGTTTTTGTTTTGGTTTCTTTACCAGGGAGGTGTGACTATAACGGCACAGAAGACGTGGGTTATGAGGTGGTTACTTCATTGACGGTGTGGGAAGAGAGTGGCTTCTTGACATACAGTTGAGCCTCTGTGTTTGCACCCCTTATTGAAGCCCAAGCAGCTCCTCTAACACCAAGTGACCTCGATTTCACTCTCTGTCTTTCTTGTCCTCTCCCACGTTCCACTCTTAGGATGGTCAAATAATAGATTCATCATCAGCACTTTCCACGTCTGATTAGATCAGATATGTTCTGGCCCTAGGCAAGTCACTTTTTCACTTAGACCTGAGTTTCCATATGCAATAAGAAGTCGGTAAAACAGCCATGGATTATTCTGAAGTGGCTTTCTATTATAAAAATGAAGATAACTTTGAAGAATATTCCAGTTTTACAGGATTGGGAAAAAAGAAATGTAGATAAGCCAAATGTGATTTTATAATTATCTATAAACGATCTCCCCTTCACCACAACCATATTTATCTTTCTAAGTCTGCTCTTCTTGGGCTGATATTAAAATTGATTATTTTTCATTCACTGAGTTAACATTGACTTGGAAATAGAGGCAGGTTGACTTAAAAATGAAAGTATTAGCTATAAACAGATGGGCAATAAAGATTCGATAGTATCAGCAAGGCCATAACTGGGGACAGGTTGTGGATTTATAGATACTCAGTGTGTAAGGTAAAATGCCCACAAAGAGAAGTTCATTGAATTCTAGGATAGAACTCTCTGTGCTAGATGGAAATCCCTGTAACTTTATACCTGAGTTATGGGGTTTAACAGAGATATTGGGGACTACACGTTTGTGGCTTTTATTTAAACCTTAATCAAGCATATTTTGCGTAGGTGCCCAGGAAGCAGTAAGTCAGATATGTAGAAGCATTTATGCTGGTAGGAATGGAGAGATGTGATTCTTTGGACGCCCTCTCTAGTCCCAACAATTCATGGCAACCTGAGAAATTAGACCAACTCAAGGCTTTCAAAGAAAATAAACTTGGTTGTGACACTGAGAACCACAAAATGTACTGCCCTATACTCTGCATCCTTATGCATCATCCAGATATGAGAAGAATCAATAGTGACCTTACATCGTGTCATGGTTCTTGATGTAGATAGTGTCTGATCAGCCTCCAGGAGGCACATATTGTCCAGCCTGTTCTGCAACTGATTTTCTCAGAGACAGAACATTTTGTGGTCTTGCCAAATCATATACACATTCTGGTTTAGCCTTTAGAAGCCATGGAACTATAAATGTTATCATCAACAACAAATGAGGGGCCGGCCCCGTGGCTGAGTGGGTAAGCTTGCACGCTCTGCTTCGGTGGCTCAGGGTTTCACCACTTCGGATCCTGGGTATGGACATGGCACTGCTAATCAGGCCATGTTGAGGCGGCATCCCACATGTCACAACTAGAAGGACCCACACTAAAACATACAACTATGTACTGGGGGGATTTGGGGAGAAAAAGCAAAAAAAAAAAAAGATTGACAACAGTTGTTAGCTCGGGTGCCAAGCTTTAAAAACAAAAAATTAAATAAATGAAAGAACCAATGAGACTTGTACACTGAAAACTACAAAATATCATTGAAAGAAACTAAAGAAGACCTAAATAAATGGAAAGAAGTCCTGTGTTCTTAGGTGAGAAAACTTACTGTCGTTAAGATGGCAGTGGTCACCGAATTGATCTATATATTTAATGTAATCTCTATTAAAATTCCAGGTGTTTTTTTTTTCAGAACAGATTTTAAAATTCATATAGGAACACAAGGGTCTTAGAATATCCAAAACCATCTTCATAAAGAGAACAAAGTTGGAGGACTCACACTTAACGTTTTAAAACTTACTACAAAGCTACAGTAATTAAGACTGTGTGCTACTGGCATAAGGATAGACATACAGACCAGTGGAATAGAATTGAGAAATAAACTCATATACTTAGAACCATTTGATTTTCTACAGGGTGCAAAACAATTCATTAGGGGAAAAAGAGTCTTTTTAACAAATTGTGCTGGCACAACTGGATCTCCACATGCAAAAGGATGAAGTTAAACCCCTACCTCTTACCATAGGCAGAAATTAACTCAAAATGGGTCAAAGGCCTAAGTATAAGAACTAAATCTATAAAAGTCTTAGAAAAAAACACAAGTGTAAACCTTCATGATCTTGAGTTAGGCAATAGTTTCTTAGCTATGACACTGAAAGCACAAGCAACCAAAAGAAAAAATAGTAGATAAATTGAACTTCATCAAAGTTAGAAATTTTTGTGCTTCAAAGGACACTATCAAAAGAGAAAATATAACACAAAAAATGAGAGAAAATATTGCAATCATATCAAATAAAGATTTAGTGTCCAGAATATATAAGGGACACTTACAACTAAACAATAAAAAGACAAATAGCCCAATTAAAAAATGAGCAAAGGTTTGAATGGACATTTCTCCAAAGAAGATAGACAAATGGCAAATAAGCACATGAAAAGATGCTCAGTATTATTAATCATTAGGGAAATACAAATCAAAACCACAGTGAGATACTATTTTGTATCAATTAGGGAGGCTATAATAAAAAAGACAGAAAACAACAAGTGTTGGTGAGAATCAGTAATGGATGTGGTGAAACTGAACCCCTTATAAATTGCTGATGAGAATATAAAATGGTACAGTCACTTTGGAAAACAGTTGGCAGTTCTTCAAAATTTAAATGGAGTTACTATAGGACCCAGCAATTCCATTCCTAGATATGTACCCAAGAGAAATGAAAACATGTATTCACACAAAAACTTGTATGTAAATGTTCGTAGCAGAACAATAGTGAAAAAGTGGAAACTATACAAATGTCCATTAACTGATAAATGGATGAACAAAAAGAGATATATTCATACAATGGAATATTACTCAGCCACAAAAAGGAATGAAGTACTGATTTACGCTGCAACATGGATATGGTGGTTAATTTTATGTGTCAACTTGACTGGGCTAAGAGATGCTCAGATAGCTGGTAAAAGGTTATTTCTGGGTGTGTCTATGAGAATGTTTCTGGAAAGACTAGTATTTGAATCAGTAGACTGACTTCTTTACCAGTATGGGTGGGCATCATCCAATCCACTGAGGGCCAGAATAGAACAAAAAGGCAAAGGAAAGGTGAATTCTCTTTTCTGAGGCTGGGGCATCCATCTTTTCCTGCCCTCTGACATCGGAGCTCTGGCTTCTCTGGCCTTCAGACTCTGGGAATTATACCAGTCACCCCCGGTTCCCAGGCCTTCAGCCTCAGACTGAGTTATACCATTGGTTTTCTTGGTTTTCCAGCTTCTGACAGCAGATTGTGGGACTTCTTGGCCTCCATAACCTCTTGAATCAATTCCTGTAATAAATCTCCTCTTATATGTATCTCTATATATCCTATTGGTTCTGTTCCTCTGGAGAATTCTGACTAATACAATGGATGAACCTTGAAAACATTATGCTAAGTGAAAGGGGCCAGACACAAAAGGCCACATATTGTATGATTCACTTTTTATGAAATGTTCAGAATAGGCAAATCCGTAAAGACAGAAAATAGATTAGTGATTGCCAGCGGCTGGGGGGAGAGGCAATGAGGAGTGACTGCTGTTGGTACAGGTTTCTTTTTTGGGGGGTGGTGAAAATATTCTAACATTAGATAGTGGTGATGGCTGCACAACTTTGTGAATATACTAAAACCTACCAAATTGTACACTTTGGAAATGTGAATTTTTTGGTATGTGAATTATGTTTCAATTAAAAAAAACAAAAGCAATATTAAAGGTAATTGTAATTTTCCAAAAAAAATTGTTTTCAGGAATCTACTAGGGAGGCAGCATAGTACCATGTAAGACTACAGATTCTAAAGCCACACTACCTGGGCTGGAGTTCTGAATCCCTGCCTAGGAACGGTGTGATCTGGAGCAAGTTACTGTACTTAACCTCTCTGTGCTCCAGCTTCTTCACCTGTGAGAACTGAATAACTTACTATATATACAGTGCTTAGAACAGTGCCTAACACGTGGTCACTGCTGTTTAAATGTCTGTCACTTTAACTGTATGCAATCAAATGTAGGCAGTTGTGGGAAGCAAAAACCAGTATCAAGGAAACTGTTCTGGGCATAAATGTCAGTTTATATGTCATAAATGTCAGAGGAGCAGAGCAGGGTGAAGTCCAAAGCAGATTGCTTCACTTGGGTTCTTGTCTGACCTCTGCTCCATGCTGACTTGTGTAAACAAACTGGGTTTAGTGGAAAAGAAGGCAGCGATAATAGAGAGCATGGATACAATACCTAAATTTAACCTTCTTACCTGGGTCCTGGAAAAAGGTCCAAAAATATGTGAGAGGAGACAGAGAGTGGAGGAAACCAGAGCAAGAGATGGTGAACAGTGCTTACTATATTTTTGTTGTTCAATTTACATAAATATTAAGCAAACACTTTTGAGTTTTCCTCTGGAATTTCGACATTAAACTCATGATCTTTGTTTACCTGTCCTTTCTTTGTTGGGATCTTTGTTGCTCTTTCATTTCAAAAGTAAAATGAAACAAATCTTTAAAGTTCATGTCCCTGCTTCGTTTTCATTCCCAGGACAAATCAAGAAGCCAGGAGGGTGGCAAGTGTTTCTAGCAACATTCACATCCCTTGGCTTTAAACTGCTCTCTGCATCTTTGTAGGGGGTTCACTTACAATTCTTGATTTTTCTGTAGATCTCACCCTGTTGACAGACAGCAAATAGAGATTCTACTAAAGGACTGGGTTCCATACCCATTTTGAAGGAATGATATAAGGTATTAAATTCCTTACTTAGAAGGATAGAGAAAAACTTTATTGTCCACTTTTCCTCTGGTTTTACACTTCTGAATTCTCTTCTATGTAAATATAATTTATATCCCTTGGTTTCATCGCAGTTTTGCTTTCTTGGATACTCTCCATTGGATATCAATAAATAACTATAATGCCTTGTATTTTTACTCTATGTATTTCATGATGCTTTACACACAACCCTCTGAAGAGAGATGTGAATTGGCTTGCTTAAGGTCACACACAAGGAGTTGCTGACCCAGGGCCGTAACTGAAATCTCATAATTCCTTTGCATTTATTAGGAGAGGATTATTTCCTTTCACTGTTTATTTCTCCTAGAATGTTCTGTTGAGAAATAAACTAGGTGAGGAAAATATGGCGAGTTTCAGGGCAGAAGGCAGCTGAAGCCAAAGTGAATATTAATGCCAGGGCCTCATAAGACTGGAGTCCAGGCTGGTACAGAAATAGCATTATTAAAGTTCATTGGGGCTGGCCCCGTGGCCGAGTGGTCAAGTTCGCGTGCTCCGCTGCAGGCGGCCCAGTGTTTCGTTGGTTCGAATCCTGGGCGCGGACATGGCACTGCTCATCGAACCATGCTGAGGCAGCGTCCCACGTGCCACAACTAGAAGGACCCACAACGAAGAATATACAACTATGTACTGGGGGGCTTTGGGGAGAAAAAGGAAAAAAAATAAAATCTTTATAAAGTTCATTGTATCTCAGATTTTTCTCCAATGTACATCTCATATCACCTCTCTTTAGATGCATTAATATTTATCTCCCCAAAAATCATTAGTAGTGATATATGAGAGGAGAAAAAGTATAATCAACTAATGATAGAGCAATGAGTAGGGTTGGCTTGAAATTCTCTGCAAAACCAAAGCATGAACAACAGCTTTACAGATTCCCAAATCATTTACTGTGGAAAAACTTTAACTGTGGGAAGCAGGGATGCTTCAGAAGAGATGACAGTGGGCATGTGGAGGGGCGGGGGGGCAGGGAGGGCAAAACATAATTCTACCTTGGATTTCTGGAATACTTTTATTCTAAAACATTAAAGTCCTTTCATTTGTTTTATCTCATTTGTCCTGTCAGAATGTCTCTGGTTAGGTAGCGCAAGGGTTATGATCTATTATGTTATAAATTAGGAATTAAAATCCAAGGAAGTGATAAAATTTGCCTAAAATGACATAGAAACAAG
Organism: Equus quagga; assembly: GCF_021613505.1. Classification (NCBI taxonomy): domain Eukaryota; kingdom Metazoa; phylum Chordata; class Mammalia; order Perissodactyla; family Equidae; genus Equus; species Equus quagga. The sequence continues at coordinate 47,031,481 of NC_060267.1, forward strand.
GAAAGAGAGAAAGAGAATACCAAAACGTGGCTGCCAATTTAGAACTTTATTAAGTTAGAGCCTGGTGAACTTCCCCTGTATTAATTAGGAAAGGAAGGTAATGAGGATTTAAGGCAGAGTTCCCAAACTTGACTGCATATTGCAATTAACCTTGGGAGCTTTAAACAAACCCCAGTTCGTGGTTCTCATTCCCAGAGAATCTGATTCTGACTTAACTGATGCATCCTGGGCAGTGAGACTTTCAAAAAGCTCCTCAAGGAGAACCACACTGGTTTAAGTTTTGAGAATAAGACTCTAGGAAAAGAAGTCTAAAATTTGCTACATTCACTTTTATTGTAAGTATATGATATTTTAAATTAAACAATTATTTAGCAATTTATAAAAAAAGCACAGGGGAATTGAGAATTTAAGATTGAAAAAAAGCAGCTATTTTGTAGAAGAAAGCTGAGGCAGTGGTAGTAGAAGCCTAAGTAAGATTTACTGTAGGGTACATTAAACTTAGGTCTCAGGAAATAATTCTCTTATTCCTCTGTGATACATGGAAATATGAGTATTCTAATTATGTGGTTTTTTGTGTATGTGAGGAAGATTGCCCTGATCTGTTGCCAATCTTCCTCTTTTTTTTTCGCTTGAGGAAGATTGTTGCTGAGCTAACATCTGTGGCAATCTTCTTATATTTTGTATGTGGGATGCCGCCATAGCATGGTGTGATGAGCCATGCATAGATCTGTGCCCAGGATCCGAAACTGTGGACCCCGGGCCACTGAAGTGGAGGGCTTGAACTTAACCACTATGCCACCAGGCCAGCCCCTATAATTATGTATTATGTTATAATATTGATGCTGCATAGGATGAAGTTCTTACCCAAAAGGAGAGGTCATTTGAAGATGTCATAATTTGAAGAAGAATAATAGTAATTATTATAGGAATATGTTTATTTCTACAATTATATTAGAAATAGCAACAGCTACTATTTACTATGTGCTAGATATTGTTCTAAGTATAATTTAATTCTTAGAATGACTCCTGGAGTTAGATAATATTGTAAGCCTAGTTTAACAGATGAGAAAACAGGTTTAGGAGAGATTAAATGATTTGTTCAAGAGCGCACAGTTAATGAGTAGCAGAGACAGGTATATTAGATTTCAGAAACGGGTTGGGCTAGGCTTCTAAGACTTGTAATAAAAACTGAAAGTGAGCTGAAACCTAGGAATATGCCTTTTTGGCTTTTATCGTAGAAGGTATAGAAGACCTTAAGGAAAGGAGTGTCTGAAAACAGCACCTTTCTCATGCATACAAGTTCAGAGCAGGGCAGTAAAGGCAAAGGCAGACAGCTGAGGCAGGGCCAGCTGTTGGGCTGCAGTGTGGTTATATTAAGATAAGAAGCCAACTAGAGTAGAACTGTAAACTTCTACTTAGGAAAATACACACTCATACACCTCACACACCCACATCCACGTTCGCACACACACACCATTCTGCATTTTGTGCTCACTGAATTTGTTTTCCAACTAACCTCTCTTAACACTTAGCAAGTCTTTTGGCACTTTCATTGAACTGCATGTGTGTTAAGAGGAAAGGGATTTTATCTACATTTATGCCAATGTTTTGAAGGAAAGCCACACTCCTGAGACCATTGTCGTGGGGCAGTTGTGATCAAAGTTTGAGAACCTCAGGTAGAATGTAATTTTCAGGAATGCTAAGTTGAACTCTTGGTCTGAAAGTAATTGTGTTACACAGATGAATCCTTGCTGGACGAGGAAGCTGTAACTATCGCCTTTGAAGAACACCTTTACATTCTCATTAATTCTCACTAGAGTCCTCTGAGGTAAGTAATCATGATGATCTCAGTTGTATGGCCTAGGAAACCAAGGCTTTACAAGGCTGAGATAAATCCATCCCGCATCTCTGACTCTGTCTTCTTTCTACTATTCCACAGCCTGATGGAGATGATGTATTGAGTTTGTTCTTGGCAGTTCCCACTTGACTGTCTCTCGGGTAGGAAAGATAAGGCCTTTAGCAAGCAATGAGGAAGAGCTTGTTAAACTCCAGGACTTCCCCTTCACTTTAGGCCAAGAGAGTCCTCTTTGAAGGCATAAATCTTGGTTTAGTGATTCTACTCCTTTTAATTCTGACCACTAGTTCTTTAAGAAGATTGTTTCCCCTTCTGTCTTTTCTGTCACTCACAGCCAATTTTTTTCTTTTTAATATCTCTGCTTTCAAATTTTTCTGCCTTAAGTCTTTCTTCCTTTCCATTTTCTTGTTTTAAAATAATTAAGGCTTAATTCAGACAATCTGGAAAACAAAAAGTAAAGGAAAAAAATTATTCTTACTGTTATCATCGTTGCTGTAACATTCTGATGTACTTCTCTTTGGGGTTTCCCTGCACAAGTGTTTTCCCCTAACCAATACAATTGTGCTCTTCATATCTATCGATCTATCATTCTATCTATCTCAATATATCTGCTTTTATCACTTAATCTACTAACAAAAAAATTCTCCATTTATTAAAAATTTTCGTGAACATAAAATTAATAGATTTATAGTATTCCTCTGTATTCGTCAGAGTTCTCCAGAGAAATAGAGCCAACAAGGTATGTGTGTGTGTATGTATATCTATGTATCTATATCTATTGAGATTTATGTTAAGGAATCTGTGGATACCAAAATCTTCAGGGGAGACCAGCAGGCTGGAGACCCAGGGAAGAGTTGTATTTTGAGTCCAAAGGCAGTCTGCTGGCAGAATTCCCTCTTCCTTCTGGGAGGTCAGTCTTTTTCTATTAAGATCAAGTGATTGGCTGAGGCACACCCACATTATGGAGGGTAATCAGCTTTATTCAAAGTCCACTGACTTAAATGTTAATCTCTTTTGAAAAATTCTTTCACAGAAACGTGTAGAATAATGTTAGACCAAATATCTTTGTACCTTGGCCTAGCTGAGTTGACACATAAAATTAATCATCACACTCTTCTTGATGAAAATTTAAGTTTATTTCTATTTTTAATTTGTGTGTGTGTGTGTGTGTGAGGAAGATTCACCCTGAGCTAACATCTGTGCCAATCCTCCTCTATGTTTTGTGCATGGGATGTCTTCACAGCATGGCTGATGAGTAGAGTAGGTCCACGCCCAGGATCTGAACCCGTGAACATGGGCCGCCAAAGTGGACTGTGTGGAACATTAACCACTTGGCCACAGCGCCAGCCTCATATTTTTAATTTTGTTATTGCAGAAAATTTCAAATATTTACAAAAGCAGAAAAATTAAGTACGATGGTAGGATGACTACCCACTTATTAATCACCCAAATTCAACAATTTTCAACACATGGGCAATCTTGTTTCATTTATATCTCCACCCATTTCTCCTTCTCCCAGTCCTGGGATTATTTTGAAGCAAATACCTATTTCTGCTTTCAAGAGAAATTAATAACAGTACAATAAGATTTTTTTTGTGTTTTCAGAAACATCTTCTATGTTAAAAAAATCCTCTTATAATTGACTCTGGGAGAGAAACTACTAAGTCAAAATTATGAATATTATTAAGGCTCTTTATTTACAGATTGCCAAATTTTTTCCATAAATATAGAAATTTGGATTCACTGTGAATGTGTAAGAGTGGGCTTTTTAAAAATACCTCTCTTCAAAGCATCAAAATTCTTTCTTTCATTTTTTTTTCTTAAATGGTTAGGCAAAAAAATTGCACTTTGTTTTTATTTTAATGTGTATTATGTAATTACTAGTTAAGTTGAACGTCTGTAATCTTACTTCATCCTTCTTCCATATTTGTTAAACATTTGGTTTGGTGAATTGGTTTTCTTTTGTTTTTCACTTTCTAGTACCATTTATTTATTGACATCTTAGTAATTTTCTTATTTATTACTATAAAATGTCTATGTTTTTATTCATGATTGATTGGATGCTTTTTTTCTTGGTGATTTCTTTTCTACTAGAAGGAATCTTTTCTTTTAAACTTAGCATGTCCTCACCCTACCAACATAATTTATAGTTATTTTTTATGTTTCTTAAAATATATAGTCATTTTTCTAACTAAAATTTATTTTTGCTTAGGGATGAAGCAAGGATCTAAATTATTTTTGCGACATGAGTAACCCATAATGTGCATGTTATGCGTAATCGTATAATGCATCATCAGTCTCAGTAGTCCTCAATCACAGCTAGAGTTTAGTGTCTTCTGGGAAGCATTTCCTTTTTTCAGTGCTTATAGGTGAAATCATAATCTATGGGATTCATAATCATCATGTCCTTCAGGGTGGGGAGTGGCCCCAGCATTGGTATTTTTAAAAAAATCTCCCCAAGAGATTCTGATGTACAGCCAGGTTTGAGAACCTGCTTATTTTGTTTCATGCTGACTTCTTTATATTAAATTCCCAAATATGCATTTTATTTCTGGGATATTTATGTGTTCTATTAATCTTTCTGTTTTTCAGTGTCATTGTGTGTGAGTGTGTATATTTATGTGTATGTTAGGCTTTATAATATATTCAGGCTTAGAACATGCCTTTCCACCCCAAAGTGTGCCTTGTTTTGTTTTTAGAATGGAAGTTTACTGCATGTTGGGATGTTCCTAGTTCCCTTCCTCATCTTGCTGGAGCCCTAACTTTTCCAAACAAATCAGCTATATCAGCCCTCCCTGAACTCCTCTTCTTAGTCCTCTCATTCGTAGTTCAACATCTTGGAAAGCCACCTAAACACCTTTTCTCACCATCCTCACCTTCTGTTTATTCCCTGAACTACCCCACTCTCTGACTCTGCTACTGCCCTACAGCTGCTCTGTCTATGACCATGAGAGATCTCCCTTTGGCCCGTATCCATTGGTGACTTTTTTCTCTTATCTCTCATTAGCTTTAGGGTCAGTTGTCTGAGTGAGTGATTAGAGATAAACTAACCAGGTTGTAGTGGTAGACTCTAGGTAAAAATGGACAGTTCAGTTATAGAGTCAAATGTAGGCAAGAAACAGCAGCTTGGGTGTTTAGTGTGGTGGGCAGAACACAGGGGCGAGAGGTCTAGGGGTGTGTGGGTGGAAATGAAGTAGAGTGAGGATTCGGTGATGGCCGTTATTCAGGCACTAGGCAGCAAGGATATTTAGCTAGAGTGGTGTTTCCATTTGTAGCAGGACCTCAGTAACCAGAGTCTAGAGCAAAGGTTCTAATCTCATGAAAAAGGGTTGACTTAGGCAGAGAGGACAATAAGGCCCTCTCCATCTGTGAAGCATTCAGGATAGTACTCCAGATTTGACAGTGCTTGGATGTTAAGCATGAGTAGCTGGACAAACCTTGTGAAAATGGAGCAAGGTTATGTCTTCTCAAATTGGGGAATATGGTAGGAAGAATGGGGAGAGGGGAGCTGAGACTATTTATCTCCTTACTGCCTCTGTCAAGGTTGGTTCTGGAACTGGGTGATAATTTAGCCAGCAGATAGATGGCATTAATAGAACCAGCTAGAATCAGTTGAAAAGTTTAGGGACAGAACTTAATTAATTAATATGTCACTATCTAGCATTCTGTTTTTATACCTTAGTTCACAGCATTATGCTCTTTGATCCATCTTGTTTAAATATCCCTTCCTCAACATGGTTGTAAAATTCAGAGACCTCCTAGCAGGTATAATACTTAGGCTGTCAAATCACACCTAGTTGATGTATGAAGAGTTTTAAAACCCACATTAACTTTATGATTACTTCCACTCCCTCTTCATACACAGGACTACATATACTTAGATCCACAAATATTATAAATATTTTGATAATAGGTTTTTAGTTTTGGTTTGTTATTTTCAGTTGTATGTGCTTACTTGATTGGTACAGCTATGTGACTACCTCCCCACCGGGGAGGCAGGTGAAGAAGGGAGGCAAGAGGAGAAGATTCATACATATTGATTGTCTGTAATGGGCCTGGCACTGTAATAGGCATTTTACATAAAATATCCCATATAACTTTCAAGAGTCTTGAAAGGTAGATATTATTGTCTCCATTTTACAGATGGAAAAACAGAGACTCAGAAAGTTGGAATAACTTATACACAGTCATGATGAATGGTAGAACTGAGATTCAAATAGAAGTCAAATTCCAAAGCTCCTTCTCTTTCCACTACCCCATAGGAATTTACAGGCAGGTAGGGAGAAGAAAGAAAACTTGTGAGATTCTGGGGCTGCCATGATATGGGTAGGATGATACAAGTCCAAGGGAGCCTTCAGAATTTGAGAGTAGCAAAGTGGAAAAGTTGGTTGAGGGCACTTGTTGGTTGGCCTGCCCCTTTTCTGGTGTGATTCATTTCCTGCTGCTGTCTATATTTTTTTACTGCCCTCAGGAGAGAAACAGGAGTCCTGGTCCCTAACCTAGGAAGAGAAGGACTGCCAAGGTCAAGTGATATGCCTCCAGATGCTCGATGAATCACCTACCCATCCAGAATTAGAACTTCAAACCTCTGACTCTGTTATCATAGCACCAGGTCAGTGCTGATTCCACTTTCTCCAACTCCCAGACCACTCAGCTCTGAAGCATACTGACCCACTCCTAAGGAGGGGAATCTGCTGTTTGCTCCTGGCTATGCAGAATGAGATAGTTCTGTGTTCCCAGAGGTGTCTTTTTCATCTTGTCAGACATTTGTTTTTGTTTACCTGGGATTACATTCTATGTATAGAATCTTTACAGGGACACACCCTGTATGACACAGCACTGCTGTAAATGGCAGCTGAGTTGATTTCCTGGTTGTGAACACTCCAGTCCATTTATCTCTCTGCCTGCCTGGGTCTGGGACTCATTTATCAGAGAATGAGAAATTGTGTGTATGTGTGTATGTTTGTTCCTGAAATCTTTTGCAGAGACTGTCTTCCTTCTGTCCTCCCTGGCGGGGCCCTCTTCTCTGCCAGAGGGCAGTGTGCTAGAATAGGCTGGAGGAGTGGCCAGAAAACAAAACAGATCTACTCACTTACAGGGCAGGGGGAGAGAGGGGGAAGCTGCCAAAAGATTTTTAAAGTACCAGAAGTCCCCCTTTAGAAGGAACAGCCAAGCAGGATGAGTAACAAAGAAGGGAACTGAGTCTTGGAAATGCAATATCACTGACAACCTTAGGAATGAGGTGTTTGAAAGAAGCCCCACGTGCAGGCGTCTTCTGTTGTGTTAATCAGGTAGGAGAGAGGAGACACAGATGGATCAGAGATAATTCTGTGTTTAGAGGTGGGTGGCAATTGTGTGTTCTTGGCTTTTCCCTCTTATTGATAGCCTTTATTCCAGGCTGGGGAAATTGTTGTTGATTAATACTCCCAGGAAGAGAAAATAATCAGCTGGAAAATATCTAATTTAAGATATATTATCTCTGGGATTTTGAAGTTTGAATGTGGTAGATGGAGGATTATGGAATCAGAAACCTGAAAAATAGAATAATAATTATAATAAAAATAAAATGTCTTGAATTTGTATAACACCTCGAGGGAACTAAAATGTCTTCATCTTTGTAATCATTTTTAAAATCTGATGCTGCTTGTAGTGCTAGTGAGCACTGCGTTCCTTGTTAGATGGTATGGGACCTGTCTGTCTTGCCATCACTTTGCTCCTCTACAGAGCAGACTTTTCAAGAGGAGCCAAGATATAAATTAGGTTTCCTTATCTCTACTGTCTGTCATATGTATTTCAGGAATTCCTGCAGACAGGTAAAAATAAGAAGCAAGAAAATCTGATAATGCTGTCTTATTGTCAAAAGATCTTTGTTTAAACAGGATCAGGACTCCCAGGCACCACAGGAGAGCTTCTTTTCCAACCGTCTCAAAGTGCATGTCAGGCCCTGGGTCTCTAGGAGGATGGGGGAGGGTGGAGATCAGAACAATCACAATCCCTCCATTCCTGAGAAGAATGGGAGGACAAGAGATTCTCTCTGGGTAACCTCCTCTTCTCTCCGCCTCATCCACACTAGGAGCTATCACCGGGCATAAGGCAAGTTATCTTATGCTAGTCTGATTCTCTGGATTTAAAGAGGGTCACCTCTGGAGTGTGCCCTTCCATTCACTCTTTGTCCTCTCACAAGTTTGCTTCAATAGAAAGGTGGAGCCTGGGCCCTGCAAGATGGAGCATGGTGATCCTAATTCTTAGGCCAGTGCTCTGTCTCCTGGGAATTCTGGCCCCTTCCTGACCCTTAGGCTCCCAGTGAAAGATTGTTAGTCTTGGAAACTAGGCCCTTTTCCCTCAAACAGCAGAAGACAGAAATAGGATTGGGGTTAAATCCAGGAAAATGAGCAAGCAAAGAAAATGATCCAAGATTCATAATCTGGTGAGTACTGGAAAGAAATTCTAATTCTACCCTTATTTTCAGAATACATTTTGAAGACAGACATGCAGACCTTGTCTGTGCGCCATTAAACCTAGGAGAACACACTAATAGGAAGATTTTACTCACCTATTTTTTCCAAATTATGGTATATTAGTTGGTGAAATTTGGTTTTAGCATTACGGTTTCCGTGATTCGTTTGGATTCTGACATCATTTCTTCTTGACACTATTGGTCTTGTCCATTTGAGAGACAAGTACATACATATAGTAAAGTAATTTAAGGAATATTGGGTTTGTAATTAAAAGACTGGGGTAGGAAACCTTGCTCTATCATTTAATTGGTATTTTTTTTAAACCCTGGCTAATTCAGAACTTAATCTGTCTGAACCTCAGTTTCCTCCTTCATGTGAAAGTGCCTGGCATAATACCTGGCACATTGTGGTTGCTCAATATGTGTTTATTGGATGTGAAAGCAGGAAGGACAGTTTGTTTTTCAGAATGTTGCAGATAAGTAATTCTGGAATCCTCTAGATCTGAGCAGTTCTTTTCTATCTCGTTTCCAACTTAATGTGTTCATTCCATTAAATGAGGTTTTTGGCTAGAGAGCCCAAGGCTAAAGATGAAGGGGGAGGAAAAGAGAAGGCTGAATGATTAGTGTGAAGGCAGACCAAGTCAGTCTCGGGGGGCTACCTCCATGTATTTTGCCCTCCTCACTTTAAGTCTTTGTGTCCTCTGCCCCATAGCCCACAGCTATTAATAACTCCCTTTACCCAGTGTGGCATTGTGGCAGGTGGGCCACCTGTATATATAAAAAGAACGTGACTGTCAGATCCACTTGTGTTGATGTGCAGGTAGTAAGACTGAGGGTGAGGCTGGCATAACAGATTTAATCACATCTTATGGAAGCAGGACCAGATGTTATATGTAGGTCAATCAAAGAATTTCTCACAACAGATAGGCGAAGTACGAGAGAATGCATCTAATTTTTAAAGTTCTATTTGTAGATGTATTTTGGTAAGAAGAGTTTCTTTTGGACGCTCAGGGGTAAATTGCTGGTTGTATCTGGGATACCATATTGTGCTAATTGAACAGAATTGTCACTTGTGAAAGTTGCATTATTGTCGCAAATAGAACTGTCTTTGCATGTAATAAAACACATGCAGAGATGCAGCATGGCATTATGCTTGTATTGTGAGTATGTGTAAGAGTTTGGAGAGTTAATATTTAGTTCAAGTCTAATTACAATCATTAATTTCTATGGTTTCCAGACTGCAGTCTTGCAATGATCTGGGGTGGACTTCACTTCCATTTCACTCTCATTCTCTTCCTGTTTGTATGTCCTTCTTCATTGTGCTATTTCCCCCTCTAGATTCTCAAATCAAGAGGGAAGCTAAACTTTTTAATATGCTAACAGAAAGTCAGAAGCAACTGAGAAGAAAAAAAAAAAAAGAAATGATAACCACAAGTAAGGCAATAATTGTTTTAATTAGAGCACCGCCTAAAGAGATTTGGCATTGTAGCTATGTGTAAACTACAGGCAAGTTATGTACATATTTTCCAGTCGTCAAATAGAGTTATCAGAATAACAATTTCACAACTTCACTGGACCCTTGATTCTAATGCCCTGAATTTAGTAATACATGGCACTAAAGAAAGAACTTCAAATCTGCCAGCATTTATTCATTGTCTGAATTAGCTTTGTATAAAAATGAAGTTAAATGTTTTGTTTAAAAGATAAGTGACAACACAGCAAAAGAAAATTAGCCCTGCTGAAGGACTGTAGGGGAGGTACATCTTCCCTACATGACCCATGGAACACAATTGCTCAGGCAGGTGCTGCGAATATGAACTTGAGCACTGGAGCAGGAGTCTTGGGTAGGAGCGGAGCCTTTAAAAATAGTTGGAGAAACAATGGCATGAAAGGATAGGCATGTGGGATAATGTTTTTTATACTTAAGGATTTGACAGTACAGTTAAGAAAAGAATCAGTAGCCAACATATATATTTTAACACAGTGAGAAAACTGTCTAGATGTAGTTGAAAGGGACAGAGTACTGGTCACATTGTATAGAAATGGTCAGGAACATTCTTCTAATAGTCAGATGGGTTACAATCTAACTCATTGGAAGAGTCATCTGAGAAGGTTTTGGCATCTAGGCACGCCTTTTCTCCACTTGACACAGAGTGGGTAGGCAAAATCGTGTGGTGTGAATATTAACTGCAGGGAGAAAAATGATGCAGACAGGAATATTTTTCTCACAAGTGAGTATGAACATCTAATATGAGTGCTCTGGTGGGCTTGTGTGGTAAGCTTTCCTGTGTGGGCTTTCATGGGTATGTGGGTAAGCCTCGTGTGTATACCTTAAAAATTCTAGACTTATTTGGTATATTCCAAATGCCTCTAGCCAAACTGTAATAGTTTTAAAGAGCTTATTGTACAAACAGCTGGAAAACCATTTATTGAGTGAGCCTCACCACACTATACATTTATTTCCTTGTTCCAGCATCCAATTCATTGGACTCTTAGGTGTTAATAAGCCTAGCATCTTCAAACTATCTATGCACAAATAAAACTGATGGTAAGAACCTTGTTCAGAAAATGTAATAGAAGGTCACATTGTATCCAAAGGTGAGTGCTCTGTAATAAGTATGATATCCAGGTGCAAGGGTATAAACGTGGATTTGAGTCATTGGGTGTAGCTATGTTTGGCCAAGTGCCTATAGTTGAGGGTGGCCCACCATGAGCAGTTCTGTGTGGTGACACGTGCCCACAGGGCTTTAAATGACTTCCTTCAGTATGTATTCGTGGGTGTGTAGTGTGGTTTCTGGGCAGAGCTCACAAGTTTGAGCTGGCTGCTGGCTGACCCTTTCTTCCACTTATACTATGGTAAGAGAGATTATGCTCACAGAACCTACTCCCAGAGGGCCAAACTTGTTTAACTGGCTGTTCCCTGAATGAAAATAATTACGTCTGATAATGCCCTGAAAAGGAAGTAGGAGGAAAGGAAAATAAGAAGAATGGCAATGAGAAATTTTCAAATAGCTTTAGAATTCTCCTCCCTGAGCTAAAGCTTTGTTTTTAAGAGCTTCTCCTTTGCTCTGTCCTCTCAAGGCTCTGTTTCTTGCCCAACTACTGTTGCTTTTCCTTCCATGTGGTCCTGTGGAATTGTGGAAACTTTCTCAACTACCGTTCACCATGCCTTTTTGGCTTGCAAACTAGATGAGATGGACTTTGCTATCTTATTATTCATTGACCTCATAGATCCCTTGCTATGTACAAACCCACAGATAAGAATCTTCCTCTCCTCTCTGCAATTTTCCTCCTTCTGGCTATTCCTCTGTTTACCTGGGCTTCTGTCAACCAACCGCACATCTGTTTCTCTTACGAGTTGTAGGGGAATTGTTTAACTCTCCCCCTCCCCTGCCCCCAAGCTCATGGAGCTCCAGGAATAGTAAAAAGGGTTCTTGGCTGGAGCTGGGAGCTTTCTTTACACATGTGTTTCAGGCACTAAGAGACTCTGCCTCAATGAGTAACATTGTGGTTGTGGCTATCAATAATAAAACACAACATGTAATAGAAGACAGCATAATATGGCTAATTTAACACATGTACAATATAGCGTATCATATAAGCTACAATTCTGATTTTTAAAATTTTACCTTGTTTTCAAATCACTAAACTAGATCACATATTTAGGATACCTAGACAGTGGAAAATCAGCATATTTTGTTTCATATCAATCAGAATTAAAGAAGTAGGCTTTGCAGATCATAGAAGGAGGGAAGACTCTTGTTAACCAAAGGAAAAATAAACTTTGTAGGTATATGGAAGAGTGGTAACATCAGTTCTATTCAGAAAGAGCGAGCCAGGTTTTTGGAGGTGTAATTTCAAATATTTGCTGATTATATAGAATTAAAGGTGGCAATCAAGAATATCTGTCCAGGTAAACAAGAATCTAGTAACTATAGTCTATTTGGAGAATTGGGAACTGAATAAATGAAGAAGGATGGGGTGGGAGAAAGATTTTTATGGTATACCATTTTGTATTTTTCTTTTTGAACCATATGAATATATTTCCTTCCTGTTTAAGAGAGAAAGAAGATGGCTTGGTTTTGACACTTCCTTCAATCTATATATTGGTAAGAGTGAGTGCCTGTGTTTATCTAAATATGATGGGCAGAGGAAGCTCGTAGGAGCTCTGAGAGCTGCAGAATTAAATAGTTTTTATTGATAGATGCTGTCTGTTCATTGGTTGTGAGAATGAAGTGGGGGGATGTTTCAGAGAAAGAAAGCAAATGTATAGCTCATCTCTCTTGAAATCTGTCAACTATTTATTCATTATCTGAATGAACTTTTTTAAAAAATGAAATTAAATGTTTTGTTTAAAAAATAAGTGACAACACAGCAAAAGAAAATTAGCCCTGCTGAAGGACTGTAGGAGAGGTAGATCTTTCCCACATAACCCATGGACCACAAATTCTCAGACAGGTGCTGTGAACATGAACTTGGGTATTGTAGCAGGAGTCTTGCGTAGGAGAGGAGCCTTTAAAATAACTCAAGAGATAACAGCATGAAAAGATAAGATCAGATCAGGGCTATACTTGCTGTATAATAGAAAAGAAAAAAAATGTTCTTCCAGCTTGAAAATCAGGTAGATGGATAGAGATGCATTGATGGCTCAGAGAGTTCCAGGTAGGCATGTACTTAATAACTAGTGATCTGTAAAAATATTTTAAAATTCTGAGTGTGCTCTGTTTTATTTTTTCAGAGCGACTAAATCCTTGGGAATTGTTCTCAGCCATGCTCTGTGCATTCTCTGTGGGTCAAGCATAGAAGTGGACAGCTGTCTGGCAATGGGAGATGAGAAGGGCATGACACGAAAGCTACTGGAATGCAGTCTCAGTGACAAATTGTGTGGTAAGTATGGATACCACAGATGTCTATCCTCTGATTTTAGGATGATGGAGGCTAAGATCTCAATAGATTCTAGGATAAAGGTGATTTGATTTCTAGTAGAAATGAAGAGGACAATGGCCACTAGAGGTTATTGTCTATGAAGGGGAGCAAGTGCCAGAGATCCAGATGTACTGCTTCCTCCATCTCAATAGGAAAAATGATAGACGAGACCATGAGCACACTTGATGAGCTAAGAAACAGGGACATTGGGGTTTCTGATTAAACAGTTGCTTCCAATAGTGGTTCTACAGAATGGAAGTAGAAGGGAAGAAGGAAGAGATGATCACTTCATGTATGATGAGCTGAGGACTAGTGGGTAGAGGAAGTTGTGTGGACAAGTTAGGCTGCTTCTTCATTCTCTTCTTTTCCTGCTTGATTTCTTACCCAGTTGTCCAGGAGCATCAGTATGAAATCATCATCATCCCAACTCTCCTGGTTGGCGTGTTCCTCATCCTTCTTGGGGTCATCCTGTGGCTTTTTATCAGAGAACAAAGAGCTCAACAACAGTCTTCTGGACTCCGAGGTAAGGCTCAAACTGGGGCTGGGCAGAGGCTCAGAGAAGATGCAGATTCCAGAAAATAAGATCCACATCTAAAAGTCTCTGCAATGGGAAAGGAGATATGGGTCCCCTCCTATGGAGTTGAAAGGGAGGTGACCTCTTCTCTAGGAAGTCATGAGTAGAATCTCAATATATGCTTTTTACCTGAAAGAAGGTTAGGCAAGAGGCCTCATGTGGCCTGTTTCTGTCTTCTTTGTCCTATTGCAATATCAAATCTTTGGCCATATGACTATCTATGGATTGGGGAGGAAGACCTAGTGGGTAAAGCCCAAGGCTTTGTTACCAGCCTTGAAGGATGACATTTTACTGTATAAAACATTTTAACCCTACTCTGTGCCCCTGAAATATATGATGAAAAGGGTTATCCTTCATAATAGTCTTTGAAGCATTAGGTAGGAGATAATAACATGCTGTTCTGGAGTATCACTGAGCATAAAATGAAAGAGAATCATTTCATACATGAAACTAAGAGTAAAAAGAAGGAAAAGAAATCCTGACTGTGATATGAAACTCTATAGTGACCGATCCCTAATCCCTTCCTAAATTTTATCCCAATTCTCTTATAATTCACACTTACAGAAAAATTTCTCAAAGATGTTGTCTGAACTCACTCTCACTACTTCTAATTTTCACAATCTCTTTTAAACATACTAAAATAAGGCATTTATCCTCACCACTCCATCAAGACAATTCTTTCCAAGATCACTATTGACAGCTATGCTGAGTCCTTATCTTATTTGACCTGTCAAAAGGATTTGAAGCAATTTTGGACTTCCTCTTTCTTGAAACACTTTTTTTTTCTTTTAAATCTACAGTCACTTCCTAAATGATCTCATTTTCAGTCTTATGGATTCAAATACTTTCTCTATTCTGATTATAGTCCCCTTTGAACTCCAGATTCTTATATTAAATGATCTACTTTGCGGTTTGGATATAATACACATCTCGTATGTAATATGTCCAAAATGAAGTTCCTGAAATTCCCTCACAAATGTCCTCCCCCAATAGTCTTCCCTCTTTTAGTAAATAGCAAGCCTAGACTTCCATGTATTCAGCCTAAAATTGTGAAGATGTCCTCGACTTCTCTTTCTCTCACACTCCATATCCAATCCTTTAGCAAATCCTGTTAACTGTCTTCAAAATAAACCCAAGCCACTCTCACCTCTCAAAGATCATTGTAGTATACTCCTAACTGGTTTCTCTGCTTCTGCCCCTATCCCTTTATGGCCTATTCTGCTCAAAGAAGCAGAATAGTTCTTTTAAGGCACTGGTCAGTCCTGTCAGTTCTCTGCTTGAACCTGCCCCAGTAGCTTCCCATCTTAGAATGAAAAAATACAAAATTCTTTCAATGGCCTTACACGATCTGGGCCCTCACTGGCCTCATCTCCCATAACTCTCCAATTATCCCACTTGTTTCCAGCTGCACTGACTTTATTATTCTTCCTCAAATATGCCAAGTATACTCCTTCCTCAATACCTTTTCACTTCTTGTTCCCTTTGTCTATAATATCCTTCGTAATAGCAGTATGGTTTGCTCTCTAATTGCTTCCAGGTACTTCTCAAATGTCATCTTATCAGAAAGGCCTTTCCTGACCTTCAAACATAAAATAGCATCACTGATGTTTCTTATTCCCCTATTTTCCTACATAACACACATCACCTGGTATATTATTATAGGTTCCTCTCTCCTCCCACTAGAAAGTAATCTTCATAAAAATCCAGATTTTTCCTATATGCCCAGAACGGTGCCTGGCATCTAGGAGGTTGTATTTGTTGAATGAATGGATGAATTAATGAATGAATAGAGATTTAATACGAAGAATGAATCTTTCTTTTCCAGTGGAGAAAAGTTAGCTAAGAAAGTACCAAAAGACTTCTTTGACTCAGACTCTAGGAAACATGGAATAATTTGACTTTGGGGGCAATTTGAGGGAGGAAGAATAACCATAGCTTACTTAGAGTTGAGTAGTTATCCATACCTCCCCTCCAACTTTGGAAACCATTTGATTGACTTAAATGATAGTCCCCACTGGCAGTTACCACCACCTTCAGGTATCTGTGGTTTGAGTGCTTATATAGAACTTCCTTAATTAGCTCCCTACTACACTTATACTGAACTGTAATCCTGAGGAAAACAGAAAGGAAATATCATTGCCACTTCCTAGAGGTCCATCTTGAGTTGTATTAGAAGTCCTGAGATTATTATAAAAGTTGTAAAAGGTTGATATTGATGCTGGTTCATAGAGAAGCATGAGAAGGTATCCCCACATCGGCCAGAGAAAAAATTACTAAAGAAATTTCCTTGCCAGTTTATTCCAGCCTCTGCTTTCCTGGAGTCCCTAGGGTAGGGAAAAGATGGCTGGTATTATCTCTTTGTTCTAGGCATTGCCCCCGTGCCTCCATCAAGGAGCCTAAGCTGGGAAGCAGCAGGACATGGAGAAAGTGTGTTTGTGCCACTTAAGGAGACATCGTTGGAAAGCCTTCTACAAACTACCACACATGCCCTAGCTAAGCTGCAAGTGCCCCGGGAGCAACTCTCTGATATTCTGGAAAAGATCTACAATGGTAGTTATGCGACCATCTATCGAACCAAGATGTACACTGGGGACCCTGCTAAGCCCAAGAGTGTTGTCCTCAAGGCTTTAAAAGGTAAAAGAAGTGTCAGACGTCCCTTCTCCTTTTTACTTTGCCACTGTGAGCCCCTAAAAGTGAATAATGCTAACAGGCTTTGCAGACATTAAGATGTTAATCAACAGATAGTTATGGTCATAATTGTGTGCAGAATAAGAAGGGAATAGAAAGTGAAAACTCAAAACAGAAATGTCCTTCATGGGGTCTTTCCCTAGCTCAGCCTTGCCTATCGAGGCTGTTAGAACTGAGTTTTTCATATTGGATACTAGTTGGATGAGGATTTTGAGGTCATTTCTTCATTATTTGATGTCTTTCTTTGATACTGTATTTCTTTTTTTTTCTTTTTTTGCTGATACTTATGATATGGACTAGTAATGATGGATACATAAAACAGAACGAGGATAGGAGAAGCAAGAATATTAATCAAAAGGCTTAGACAGTGATAATACTTTAGTGTGAACAGAACATTTGTCTATTTAGGTAGAGGAAAGCCTATCCACTTCTAAGACCTATGATTCTATATTACCTTTGACAAAAGATCAATGGCATTGAGGATCGTCTTCTAATTTGTTCTCTTTCTATTTACTTTTTGTCTATCTACACTCACTCCACTTTGGAGCCTCGAGGCTTGTCATCTCAGGTTGCTTTCTGCCTCATGCCTCCCATTTTAATGGTGATGCTCTGACTGCTCACAGCTCATAGCTCTTCTGTCCTCCACAGAACCAGCTGGCCTCCAAGAGGTGCAGGATTTCTTAGGGCGAATCCAATTCTATCAGTACCTGGGGAAGCACAAGAACCTGGTACAGCTGGAAGGGTGCTGCACAGAAGAACTGCCACTCTATATGGTATTGGAGGATGTAGCCCAAGGGGACCTGCTCAGCTTTCTCTGGACTTGTCGCCGGGTGAGCAGTAGGGTAGAGGTGTTAGGAAGGAAAACCTTGACCTGACTGAATAGCTGTTCACATATCAATTAGCCTGACAAATGACAAAGTGGAGACATAATAGCGTAAGAGAAGGATTGAGTATCACTGTCCAACAGAACGTTTTATGAGAGAAATGTTCTATATCTGCTCTGTCCAATATGGTAGCCACTAATAACATGTGGCTGTGGAGCTCTTGAAATGTGGTTGATGTGACTGAGAAAGAGAATTTTAAATTTTATTTAATTTTAAATAATATGCATTTAAATAGCCACATGTGGCTAATGGCTACCATATTGGGCAGTGCAGATTTAAACTATGGACTTTAGTCTCCACCTCCTACTAGCTATGTGACTTTGGGCAAGTCACCTCTCTGAGTATGAGTTTTCTGAATCTGTAAAATGAGAATAATAATAAATTATTATTAAAATTACAAGAAATTATGTATGTAAAAACATAGCAGTGATTGGTACACAGGAAAAACTCAAAATGGTAGCTGTTATAATGATAATTACATAACAACATAACCATTGTTAGTACTGATTATAATTTTGTTGTTAGTGTTAAGTGTGTCTTCCATTCTGTGACATCACCCTAGTATGCCGGGGCTGACTTGAGGAGAAATTCAGCTTGTAAGTTTTTGTACTTCAAACTCATATTTTAAAAAATTAAGATGTTCAGAAATTTCCGGGCCAAAGTGCAAGTCCTTTTTCTTGCAATTTCCATACTTCTTTATATACTCTTCTTTCTGAAGTGCTACATGTCTCCCTAGTTGGTTCCTCACTTGCTAATGAACAACATTAATCAAACCTAAATATGCTGATTACTTTACTACTAAATGTGTATGAAAATGGGACCCTGTTAATGTCTTCCATTTGGTGATACAAATAGGACAATGTACAAGTCTTTAGGCATTTTAAATCTTTTAAAGAGGTTATCTATCTGCAACTTGTTCTGTGCTCTAACCTCATTAGCTTCTATTTTTCAAAACTACTATGCTTCTCTATTTTAGATTATCTTCACATGCTTTTCTCATTACACCAAACTTCTCCCTTCTGTTCTTTCTTTGTATAGTCAGTGTCCACTCATCCTTCCGATCTCACCAAAAGCTTTCCTTGCTCCTCCAACTGAATCACCTCTTTCCCCCCATTATATGCTCTCTTTAACGTTTCTTTCATGGTGCATATAGATATATAACCATATATTTATATACGAATATTAGATTCTAATTCACATGTGTTTGCCACGTGTTAAGCTTCAGAAGGCAGCATCCATTTATTTTCTATTTTTATTTTTTTTGCTTGAGGAAGATTAACCCTGAGCTAACATGTGTGCCAATCTTCCTCCACTTCACATGTGAGTCACTGCCACAGCATGGCTGATGAGTGGTGTAGGTCCACACCTGGGATCTGAACCCACAAACCTGGGTCGCTGAAGTGGAGTATGCCAAACTTAACCACTATGCCACAGGGCCGGTCCCATATTTTGCTCAGTCTTGTATTCTGAGTTCCTAAGATGGAATCTGGCACATAGTAGGCATTTAGTCAAGATGGTGAGTTAATATGCTTAATTAATCTCTCTCTCTCTCTCACACACACGCACTGCCCCAGGAAAATTACTGCTTTATGCAGTGAATAATCTTATATATACTTGTCTTTCTTACCTGCTATTCTGTTCTTTATTCACTCTGCTATTCATCTACAGTATTGTTTTTTCAGTCCAATAAATCATTGTACTTCTTTGCATATCTGAGAATATCTCGTATCATTCTGTCCTTGCATCTTATAGTCTCTATGTTTTGTATCTTTTCCTTAGCTTTGATATCTGCACTTAAGACTATATCTGCCACTATTTTTTTTTTTAAAGATTGGCACCTGAGCTAACATCTGTTGCCAATCTTCTTTTTTTTTTTTCCTTCTTCTTCTCCCCAAAGAACCCCCAGTACACAGTTGTATATTCTAGTTGGGAGTGCCTCTGGTTGTGCTATGTGGGATGCCGCCTAAGCATGGCTTGATGAGTGGCACCATGTCTGCACCCAGGATCCAAAACAGCGAAACCCTGGGCCGCCAAAGCGGAGTGCCTGAACTTAACCACTTGGCCACAGGGCTGGCCCCTCTGCCACTATTTTTTTTTTTTTCAAATCTGTTTATGTCTTTTTGACATAATGCTTTTTTTTCTGTCTCTTTAGGATGTGATGACCATGGAGGGCCTTCTTTATGATCTCACAGAAAAACAAGTATATTACATTGGGAAACAGGTCCTTTTGGCTTTGGTAAGGCTGGGAAAAATGACAACAGATGATGGGGATTTTTCTTTTTAGCCTGGTATTTGATGTCATATTTCTCATATTTATATTCCCAAGAGAGGTATATATTTTAAGAAAATCAGATGGAAGTTAGGGGACAGAGGCTCAAACACTGATAAATTATTTTCAGTTCTTTCTTTATGAAATTGTTTAGATAATATACTATAAGATTGGTAATTTTAGGCAGAAAGTAGTCAACAGGGTTTTTAGAAGGAACAGGAAGAGTTTTAAAAGTTTTCTCAGTCTTAAAGTTCAAACACAAGGGCCAAGAGCTGTATGTCCATTTACTTGATACTCTTACTTCCCCATGTACACTAATACTTATAGATGTGAAAGAGGCCAATAGGGAAGCAAGTTTGGAGAAGATATGGGAAGAGAAACTGAATGGGTGAAAAGCTACAGAACCAGAAGGAAGTATACAATTTTATACCTGAAAAATAAGACATACTAGTTCAGAACATGTTTGGTTGGAGACTAGCTTTGATACTGAATGTGATGGGAAAAACATATACTTTAAAAAAGAACAGGGAACAAGTGGGAGAGGAAGAATAAGAAGGGGTAACAGTGAGATCATTCCCTCATTTTAAACCAATTTAAATGAACAGGTAAGAGAAAGAACTCAGGGTTTGATAAAAAATTTACCTTTACCAGAATGACTCAGGAAATTTAAATGACTGTGTCTATGAAATTATTTCGGTGACTGTGTTTAAAATAGCATTTGCTATAGAAAATATGGGCTCTATGAAGCTACTACTTTAAGTATTTGATATATCTTGCCACCTTGAGATGTGAAATATACCATGGATCTAAACGGAATCAGGGGAATCTTAGAAAAAGAAGCATTGAGGTGAGAAAAGAGCAGTAGTCATAGTTGAAGATCCCATGGAACAAGGGGGAGAGCACATAATATAAATTAATATTACTGACAGTGTATGGAGGGCCTAGTTGGTATGTGCCTTGATAAAGTTAAGGTGTCAGGATTCAGCCTACATTGTATTCTGAACCATAATTGCAGAGGTGCCCCATAGGGATGCATCGATCACATTGATGCATTCTTTAGGGACCTAAGTTACGAGTTACAAGGCAATATCATACTATTTTTTCTTCCTTTTAAAAAACTCAAAGTCAATACATTTTTTTAACTTCTCATTATAGTATAACTTCTTTGTTCTGAAACCTTTGCAGAGACAGAAAACTGCTAGTTACTGTTTCCTTCATCATCAATGATTGGAAATTACTACCCTGACCTTTTATTTTTTCATACTATTCGTGTTTAGTAATCATAGACCTTAATCTCTAGCTCTTCAGTCATGTATAGCTTTTCAACTTCTCCTTATGCCTTGAATAGCTTGATGTCAGGGGAAATGGCTCCAGCAAATCTATGTCATCAGGTGCAATGGTTTTCAAATGTTTTGTTGGCTGTGCTAGAATCATTTTGATATTTCTTAAAAATATAGACTACCAGGTTCCTCTTCTTGGATTTTGGTTAAGTAAATCTGGGTGAAAATCTTATGTTTTAAAAAACTCTCAGGCAATTCTGATTTGCAGCCTGGCTTGAGAATTATTAACAGAATTTGCAGTGCTTCCTGTGAATTAGAATATCTAGTTCTGGTCACTACCACTTAATAACTGTGTGGCCTTGTGTAATCATTTAGATTTATCTAAAAGATACTTCCCTAACTCACCTCATCTAGTTATTTTAGGGACAAAATGAGATGACATAAAGCTCCACATAAATTCATTATTATGACACTCAGTTTTGCTACTATGTATCACCTTGTTTGGGGGCCTGCTGCTAGAAACTTGAAACCTACTTTCTTTTCCAGTGTCTAGCTGCATCCTACCTGAGAGGAATGTGAAATCAGGCAGGGGTCAGGGCTTGACACAGGGTAGGTGATTATACTTTCCAAACCCAGTACTAATGTTAGTTGGATTATTTGTTCAGTTTGATAGTCCTAAACACAATGCAAAAATGTCTATTCATTATCATGACTTGGAAGTAATATGTCATTATTAATGAGACTTGTTGAGAGTGGAAAATGTCCTTGTCTTTTTGAGGATTTCTAGGACTGCTTCTCCTTGTGTGTGACCCAAGTTGTGACCTCAGACAGCTGATCCATCTTTGATCTTATGTTGACAGGCATTTCTCCAGGATAAGCAACTGTTCCATGGGGATGTGGCAGCCAGGAATATCCTGATCCAATGTGATCTTACTGCTAAGCTCTGTGGGCTGGGCCTGGCTTATGAAGTCTACACTCAAGGGGCCCTCTCCTCTACTCACACTGTACCTCTCAAGTGGCTCGCCCCAGAACGGCTTCTGCTGAGACCAGCTGACATCAGAGGAGACATGTATGGTTTGTTCCTGGCCTTTGTATTTCTTCCCTTATTGACCTAGGTGTCTTCTAGTCCCTGGACACGACCACATCTGTTGTCAGTTATGCCTACAAATGAAATCTCCACTTAGAAGTCAGACAGCCTCTCAAGCGGAAACGTGTGTGATGTGACAGAGCTCATATCTGGCATCTGGCTGCAATCCCTTTTAGTACCTTTTGAAGTAGCCCTTCTGCATTAGATTAGTGGCCTTAATTAGGATAGTAAAAAGAAAAATGAAGATTATTCACACCAATATCTGAGGAGTTAATCTAGTAGAGTCCCTTTTATCTGAAGGAGGTGTGTCCACTTAATCAAAAATTCACTAAAACCAGGAATTTTTAAAATAAAAAGAAATATACATCGTGCAAATAATTTATTTTAACTTAAAATACATGTGGATATTTATTTATCAATCTTTGGGAGGAAGGCCAAGGCCTTTTTTATAAGTATAGACCTGCTAAATGAAGTTATATGTTGTATTTCTTGTATAAATACCATCCATAATGGATTATTTTAAGTTTCAGTTTGGGATGATTGTAAGTAGAGAAAGAAACTTGAAAACAATTGTGAAGCAATTTGACTGTGGACATTTTGTGTTATTTTTCCCAGTTTTCTACAGTTGTCTTACCCACACAATTTGACAACACTTTCTTTTTAGCACCTTATTTTTATGGAATATTTTCAAAGCATTCAACCTAGTTTTCAAGGAACAAATACTTCTTTGCATTTATATTTAATCAGCTTACATAATATTTAATTGCTTACCTAATTGCAGTTACACATATGATTGGCATAAACAGCACTGTAATGAATCACAACTGACTTTTGGTAACCATATAATTCAGTTGTTCAGAGGACATAGATGTAATATAGAATATCTTACTAGCCATGAATGTCACGAGCAGCAGAGGAAATTTAGAACAGCAGTTAATGTGGTGAGTCAGTTAAGAGACTTCCGTTGCTGCTTCACTGACATCTGCTTTTCAATAAAGGTCTGGGTATAATAAGCTTAACTGGGAAATACTGCTCATTTAATGATGATATTATAGAACACTGAAATATACCTCTCTCAAATCATATTGCTTAAGCAAATACATATTCCAATTATGTATAAAGCTTACTCTGTTAATATTTTTCCCAGGCTTGGGCAATTAGATCTACTGAGGAAATAATCAATAAATGATAAATCTCGCTGGGCCTTGTGCTGAGAATAAAGCCTAGAATTTCAGCA
This sequence comes from Equus quagga, assembly GCF_021613505.1. Taxonomy (NCBI): domain Eukaryota; kingdom Metazoa; phylum Chordata; class Mammalia; order Perissodactyla; family Equidae; genus Equus; species Equus quagga. Next base: position 47,054,738 of record NC_060267.1, read on the forward strand.
GGAAGGAATGGAAAGGATAAAAAAGATGCAGAGGGGAATTTCTTTATGTTTGGGTGAATGAGTTTGAGTATTTGCATAAACACACACACAATTTAGCAAATAATAATAAAAATCTATTAATCTGAAATATAGAAGAATAGAAGACATAAATCCAGTACTCACAGAGATTAGACTCTAGGGGGATTGGACAGAAATGCTCTCTAATGGCAATATTATTTTGCTTGTTTTATCAGACACCCTTGATTCCCCTTTATTGCGTTCTTTATGGGGTTCTTACTGAAGGCCTCTGATATTTATTTATTCACTTTATTAATTAAATTTATTTTTTATTGAGTTAACATTGGTTTATAACATTATATAAATTTCAGGTGTATATCATTATATTTTGATTTCTGTGTAGATTACATCATGTTCATCACCCAAAGACTAATTATCATCCATCACCATACACAGGTTGAAGGCCTCTGATATTTAAGTGTGCCCTCTTTAGGAAAGACAGAGATAGAATTTAAGTAAATGGCTTTGTTTCTTTTACAGCTGGTCCTTTGGAATCCTGCTCTATGAGATGGTAACTCTAGGTGAGGAGGATCCCCAAAGTAGTATGTACCCTGTGTGCAAATATGCACGTATGTTTATTGGGTGGTAGATGACAAATGCTATGAGAAGGGGTTTCAGTACAATCTCTGAAGTTTGAACTGGGCTGATATGGAATCCAAGCCTGATTTCTGAAATAGTCGTATAAAGTCATGATTGTCTCCCTATCCCATTTCCTCCCTCCCTCTCCTTTTAACTTCCTTTTGTTTTCTTTCTCCTTCTTTCTTTTCCCCAACACTTTACCACGTCCAAAGGATGTTTGAAATCCAAAGAATGATTCCAAGAGTGATCTTACATGAACATAAAAATGTTGTCTTTAGACTTATTAATCATTTGGTGAGAAACTACAGCACCTTCCCACATTTGGGGAGTGGAGGGCAAGTCTTATTTCTCAGTTTGCTTTATTTTGTTGCTTTCCTAAAGACTCAACAGTCTCCTAAAGTACCAGTTTTTTTCCCTCAAAACACCTTTTTTCCAAAATTCTTTAAGTTATATCTTTACTTGATCACCAGGGAGCAGCTGTATTGTATCTAGTATTTTTCCTATGGCTATACATTTTGCAGGCAATTAGCTCAGATGGATGGAGAGAAGTGTTAGTTACAGTTCATATTCTAGAGGACCCTAAAGTTCTCTTGCTACTGTCATTCCTTCCATAAAAACAGGGGCACCACCATATCCTGAAGTCCCTCCTACCAACATTCTACAGCATCTACAAAGAAGGAAGATCATGAAGAGACCCAGTAGTTGCACACACACCATGTAAGTGGCTTTTAAAGGCCTACTCTTTTCTCATTCCAAATGCTTTTTGCTCCCCATCAATCATGCCCTTTTCAAAGTGGCCAAGATGATCCCCAGCTGTCCTTTATGTGGTAATTTACAGCTTTAGACCAAATCTATGCAGTGAAACATGTCTGCTCATATATCATATACATACATCATACACACACACACACACACACAGTGTTGGGGAAGCTACTGAGAACTAAATTAGGAATCTAAGTTTGATAAAGTTCAGTTCCTCTGGAAGCTTTCACAATAAGTAAGAAGCCAACCAAATCCAATGCAAGTACAATAGTGTTTTATTTGCCTAAATAGTCTCAGTCAGATACTGCCAGTTGCAGTTCTAATATAGCTGCCATAAAATCCATTGCATTAGAGTTACTCACTGGCTCTTATTTAATATTTAACTTTTAAAAATTACTGACTATCTGTTTTCCCAGCTCTGAGCACATTAGAAGCCAACCACAAGAAGGGGGAAGGAAAAAATTAGCAAGACAGAAAAAGGACTATTCAATATTGTCAGCAGTAATGTCAGTTGGTGAACCAATGTAGAGGCAGAAAATGAAAAAATTAAAAATTGCACACAGGGAATGGATAAAGAAGACGCATACACAATGGAATAGTACTCAGCTGTAAGAAAGAATGAAATCTTGCCATTTGCAATAACATGGATGGACTTTGAGGTTATCATGCTAAGTGAAATAAGTCAGATGGAGAAAGAGAAATACTGTATAATTTCTCTTCTATGTGGAATCTAAGAAACAAAATGAACAAATAAAACAAAACAAAATAAAACTCATAGATACAGACAACAGATTTATGGTTGCCAAAGGGGAGGAGGCTTGGAGGCTGGGCAAAATGAGTGAAGGGGATCAAAAAGTACAAACTTCCAGTTATAAAATAAATTAAGTCATGGGGATATAATGTACAGCATGATGACTATAGTCAATAATATTATATTGCATATTTGAAAGTTGCTAAGAGAGTAGATCTTGAAAGTTATCCTGACAAGAAAAAAGAAAAATATAACTTGGTATGGTGACAGATGGTAACTAGACTTATTGTGGTGATCATTTCATAATGTATACAAATAAATCATTATTTTGTATACCTAAAATTAATGTAATATTATGTCAAGTATACTTCAATACTTGTTATACTTCAATTACACACAGAATTTTAAAACCAATAAAGTACAAAAAGGAATTGTTATAGAACATTTAAAAAGGTTAAATTATTTATAAGAAGGCAGGAGAGAATATAATAATATTAATAGAGATTTCTATTAAAATTGTTACCATTTTGTAAATTTTTCATCATTGAAAGGGTAAATTTCTAGCACCTGGGTTTCCCAATAATAAAGTTACTGTATCGAACATATTATAAATGTTAAATATCATAACTGTATATTTATATGTGTATATGTATATACACACATACACATATATATCCACTCACACACAGAGTATAGTGATACTGGCTGGGTATACTAGAATGAAATTGCTGACAAATATTTTTTGTAGGCTTTCTATGTGTGAAAGACTATCCTTGATATGGGGCAACACACCTGATAAAGTACCTGATCTTGAAGAACTTATCATTTGGATGAGGAGATATCTGAAACATGAAAATCAACACAAAGTATGAGGCAACAAGTAGAACGATTAAAAGCTCAGATTCATCTCATAGAGTCAAAAACACACATGTTTAGTCCTAGTCCTGCTGCTTTACTGTACACTATTTACTTATCTTAAAATAGATATAATGATAATCCTACCCCAAAGTTATTGTGAAGCTAAAATGAAATAATGCAGGTTAAGTTCCTCTGCCATGACTGATGGAATAAGTTCTTGGTAAATGTTAGCAGTGTTATTGAAGTAGCATCTTTTTCAAAGTCTCACGGTACAGCACTAAAGTCTGAGGGAAGAAGCACAGTGTGGGCTGAGGTTTATAAGGGAAGGTTTCATAGAGGAATTGAGACTTAAACCTGTAGGAAATGATGATCATGGAGATGATATTTAAGGAATTGGGAATAGCATGAGCAAAGACAGGGTTGGGTGTTCATGACCACATCTAGGGCATAGCAAGACACTGGCTGGAGGAGATGGCTTCAATTAGGCAAGGCCTATGTGGTAGAGAAGCCAGTGGGAAACCACTGTCGGTTTTTGAACAGAGATGAGACATGATAAACAGTGTTTGAAAACAGACTACATTATAAATTCTTGGTAAACTGGATTGAAGAAAAGAGACAGATTAAAGGTAGTAAATACTTTTATCTAGATTAAGGCAATTTCCTGGAGAAGCTAAATAAAGGAGGGAAATGACCTGGCTTAATGGAAGGAAACATCTAATTACATTATCCAAGATTATTATGAATCATATTATTCCATAACTTCTTATTTTCCTGGCTGTAATGTAGCTTGTACTGGTAGATAAGTTATAGCAATGGTCTGGAATGCTGCAAGTTAGTAATATCTAAAGATAAGAGCACAACTTCTGAAAGAGTTTTTGGCAATAGAATGAAAAAAACCCCTGTTTTGTCATACTGATTGTAGTTTGAGAAATCTTCAGTCATTTCTATTATAAAAAGGGTTCTGTTGAGAAGATGATATTAAGAGACTTAGTATTAAGAGGAGGACAAGGAATATTATTCTCTGGGAAGAACATGAGACAGGACAATGAGAAGTGGATTAAAGAACTACAGGGTGTTTTTGTTAAGGTTTGCTGGGAAAGGAGACATGTTCCTCAACATTTCCCTTGTCAAGGAGTCAGTTTCTCGTTTCCCTTTCAGGTATAGTCTTATGAAGTCCTGCTGGCGCTGGAGTGAGGACAGCCGTCCCTCACTTAGAGAGCTAGACTCACGCCTCGAAACTGCTGCTCGAACTGCAGATGACAAGGCTGTGTTGCAAGTACCAGAGTTGGTAGTGCCTGAACTGTATGCAGCTGTAGCAGGCATCAGTGTGGAGAGCCTTTCCTACAGCTACAGCATCCTTTGAAGATCCCAGGACAAGAAACATTTATGAGTGATTGTAAACTCTTGGAACCAATTCCTCCAAGAGCAGAGAATAGTCTTTCTAGTGGGACATAAAGAGAGAAATGGGACATGGATCTTGGATCTTCCCCTACATATTCCCTAGATACCTGAAATGATGCTAGATGAGGCTCTACATACCATATGACCTTGAGACTGAGAAATACAGTTTCATTTCTGCTGTACCAATCCTAAAGACCCAGGGTAGAAATGGTGGATAATGTCATTGCAAAGGAGGTTTTAGAAATCTGCAGTATTTGTTGAAGCATGGCACAAATATGCAGGTCCCTCCAACCACAGGCTAGCTTCCTCCTGAAGCATGCTTTTATCTCAACTATTAGAAGGTCCTGAGAAATTGGAATCAAATGAGGGAATAGAAAGCCAGTAAAGAAGTTGATGAAAAAGTAAATTAAAGATTTTATTTGCTAAGGAGTATAGATGTGGACCAAGTTCATCCTTCAAAAAGAAAGAGGAGGAAGTACATAAACTTCTTCAGTTCTGGTCTCTTCATGCAGGGCTGGAGGAGAATAATGAAGGAATACTTCTGAGTTTTCTATTGGCTATAGATAAGAGAAAGATGGTCCCTTTTATCTAATTCTGAGAGAGTGGTACCCTGTTGGTCCTACTTTTAACTAGAAGCTGGAGGGGTCAGTTCATGATAAAGAACATTCAATATGTATTGTTCATCGGCTGGCTTCCTGGTCTCCATAAGACTATGGAAACTGAGCCTAAGAGTCAGTTTGGTCAGCGATGAATATACTATGTGTGTATTTAATAAATAGGAACTGTGGAAACCAAGCAAGAATGCTTAGTAAGCCAGAATGTCTTTAACAAGGGCTAAAAAAGGATACATACTGAGATGGAAAGATGGTAGCTTCTAATTTTCAATTATGTACTGATGTACTGTGAAACTTATTTCATTAAATTAATATTTATTGAGTGAAAGTAGGCTTTTTTGGTATATGGCTGCCAAAATCTCTACAATAGAGAGGATAAAAATAATTAAATGGACATTAATGTCAATAGAAAAATTCAAGAGACAATCTACATTGTCACAAAAGGGATTCCTCATGTGTAAAATGGGGATAATATCTACCTCACAGGGTTGTTGTGAGGATTGAATGAGAGTATGTCTTTGTACAGTATTTGGCACATATCATGTGCTCAATAAATGTCAGTTTCCTTTCTTTTCCCCTTCCTATCCTAGAAGCTTTCATATCTTTTTAATTTAAAATCTACTATGGCCAAGAAGAGAAGCTCAGTCTGTCAGTCACACTGCAAAGCAGACATGGCTAGAGATGATGGTGTGGTGCAAGTACCACATGACTAAAATGATAAAGTCATCATTTTTGTGTGAGCTTCTGGATGATGACAGTGGTCTCCTACTATTTCAAAATACTGAAATATCATGATGATGACAATTCAGTAGAATGTGTGATCTGTGATTTTAAAGAATACTCTGGGAGGGACATTTACGGCTGCTGTAGGAAAGATGACTGGCAATTAAAGTTTTGTAGAAGTCAGAGTCCTGATGGAGTCGTGATGAGTCATCCAACTGAACAATGATCCTTGCACTGAGGGAATACCATAAGGACCAATCAGGATTTAAATGGGTGGTAAGCGGCAGTAGGGAGGAGGGAGGTGGAGTGGCTTGGCACAAAATGATAAAGTCCTGTGGAATTTCATTGTTGCTTCTTGGCTGTTCATTGAAGTCAAATTTATAAAATATTTATTTATTCAACTATTTTTTAAAAGTTGTGTGTTAAGGCCATCTGTGCCAGACACTGTGTGAGGTGTTAGATAACAGAAACAGCTTTTGATTACAGTCTAGAAAGTAAGAGATTATATACATATTTGTGTGGGTATTTGTTAATCACAAATTGTGGTAAGGGCTATGAAGGAAAAGTAGAGGACGGTAGAAGGGAGTATAAAGTGAGGCCCACCCTGAAGAAATGGCATTAAAGCTGAGACCTTAGAGATGCGTAAGAAGGCCTGACAAAGAGTGAGGAGAAGAGCCTTCCAGGAGAAGGACTGTGTGTGTGAAAACTCTGAGGCAAGAAAAAAGCATAGTTTATTTGAAGAACAGCAAGGAGGTAGGTGGGGTGGGGGCAGAGTAGGAGGAAAGTGACGCATAATGAAACAGAGCATTGCTCTTCCATACTATGTGTTAATATTAGTTTTGGTAGGAGGGGAAGAAGCAGACATTTGCTATTTTAAATTTTTACCATAATTTTGTTTTTCTGGATACAGCTCTGGAAAACTGAATACAGTAATCATTTATTCTAAGAAAACTCAGTCTTTTCCCTCACTTGGCCAGGGTTTTTCCAAAAGGTGGGTTATATTTCTGGTATCTTTGATTTATCAGCTAAACTCGATATTTCCAAGCTAATGAATGGAAAAGAGAATTGAAATATTTACCATTTAATCATGTTGAATCCCGATTAGGATTTGCTTTGTTGCTTTGATTTCCCCCTCCCCCAATCTTGTTTTTCCAATGTATTTGTTTTCTTAAAAAAAAATTCCTGCACAGCTGGGAACTGAGCAAATACCCACCTGGATACAGCGTCCAGTTGAAACTTGACAATGTAGTTTAACTTAGAATAGTGTGAACTAGTAGTTTTCAAATCATACTTATACAGAACAGTGTTTTTCATGCTAGATTTAGGTATTTTGTTGTTAAAATTGAATAATACAGATTTTTTCACCATTTTTAAAGAAAAAGTAAGTTAATGGGTAGAATTTTCTTAATCTTAACCTTGCTGTAATAGTTTTTATGAAATTTTTGCTTTACTATAAGTTATTAAAACAAATAAATAGGTAGCAAATACATTGGAAGACTGGGAGGATAGCTTATTATGCTTAATTTAGTGGACTGTTTTTATTTGTTTTGGACATAAATATTAGTGTTTATGCTATTTGTTAAAAGCATATAATATTGTCATATGCTTGAAAAGATTATTAGTTTGAATAATGGAATTAAATATGTCATCATGTCATAATAATCTAGCAATAGCTCCAAGTGCTCACCATATATGAACATATCTGAGAGATAATGGTGTGGAAATTTTGGTGTTTCTGCATGATGGTGGTTCTCTTATTAAAAAAGTAATGCCACTGACTGGTTAAAAAGACATGTACAGTTAAAAATTCCATAGAAAAATCTATTATAGAAGAGAGGAGAGAAAGCTGGGTGGATGGAATAAAGACTGAAATAGACCATTTCATTCTGACATTTAAAAAAATTTTAAATTACCTTAGAATGTTGTTTCAGACCGTAAAATACTCTTGATTTACTACTCTGATCCATTTAATGGAACAAGATAGACCTCACAGCTTTTGTTCTGTAAATACAAGATCAAAACTATTCAAAAGCTACTGATAAAAGAATGAAAACAAAAAAATATCTTCTCTAGTGTTTATCACAGGAAAGTCAGAACATTTTTCTGAAAATTATAATTAAAATTATTTGATAATTTTAAATAGACAAAGGCAAAAAAATAGAACAGCCATGAGAGATCAAAGGAAGAGAGAATTTTAGACACAGGAAAAATCAGCAGAACATTTTAAAGGATGAAGTTAACAATTATAAGAAAGAATCATCTCTGACCCTAGCCCTCTGACTTGATTATCACCATGAAGCTGAAAGCAATAAACTTTTAAAAACTCTAGTGGGGAACCATTATTTTGTCAATGAATATTATGTACTTGATTAAATCACTAAGCCCTAATTTCAGCTGAAGTTGGAAATGTTTACTTCTTTTTTTATTGTGGTAACATTGTTTTATAACATTATATAAATTTCAGGTGTACATCATTATATTTCGACTTCTGTGTAGACTACATCATGCTCACCACCCAAAGACTACAATCCATCACCACACACATGTGCCCAATCACCCCTTTCACCATCCTTCCTCCCTCCTTCCCCTCTGGTAACCACCAATCCAATGTCTGTCTCTATGTGTTTGTTTATTGTTGTTTCTATCTTCTATTTATGAGTGAGATCTACAGTATTTGACTTTCTCCCTCTGACTTATTTCGCTTAGCATAATACCCTCAAGGTCCATCCATGTTTTCACAAATGGCCAGATTTCACTTTTTTATGGCCAAGTAGTATTCCATTGTGTATATATACCTCATCCCCTTTATCCATTCAGCCCTTCATAGGCACTTAGGTTGCTTCCAAGTCTTGGCTATTGTGAATATTGCTGCGATGCATACAGGGTTGCATGTATCTTTACACATTTGTGTTTTCATGTTCTTTGGATAAATACCCAGCAGTGAAATAGCTGGATCATATGGTAGTTCCGTTGTTAATATTTTGAGGAATCTCCATACTCTTTTCTATAGTGGCTGTACCAGTTTACACTGCCACCAGCAGTGTATGAGTGTTCCCTTTTCTCCACATCCTCTCCAAAACTTGTTATTTCCTGTCTTGTTAATTATAGACATTCTGACAGGAGTGAAGTTATATCTCATTGTAGTTTTGACTTGCATTTCCCTGATAATTAGTGATGTTGAATATATTTTCATGTGCCTGTTGGCCATCTGTTTGTCTTCTTTGGAGAAATATCTGTTCAGATCTTTTGCCCATGTTTTAATTGGGTTGTTAGTTTTCTTGTTGTTGAGTTGTGTGAGTTCTTTATATATTTTGGATATTAACTCCCTATCAGAGATATGGTTTGCAAATATCTTCCTCCAGTTGTTAGGTTGCCTTTTCATTTTGTTGATGGTTTCCTTTGCTGTGCAGAAGCTTTTTAGTATGATCTAGTCCCATTTGTTTATTTTATTGTCATTTCCCTTGCCTGGTCAGACATGGTACTTGAAAATATGCTGCTAAGACCAATGTCAAAGAGCATACTGCCTATCTTTTCTTCTAGAAGTTTCATGGTTTCAGGTCTTACATTCAAGTTTTTAATCCACTTTGAGTTAATTTTTGTGTATGGTGTAAGACAATGGTCTACTTTCATTCTTTTGCATGTGGCTGTCCAGTTTTCCCAAAAAAACGTTTATTGAAGAGAGTTTCCTTTCTCCATTGTATGTTCTTGGCTCCTTTCTTGAAGATTAACTCTCCATAGATGTATGGGCTTATTTCTGGGCTCTCAATTCTGTTCCATTGATCTCACTGTCTGTTTTTGTGCCAGTACCATGCTGTTTTGATTACTATACCTTTATAGTATATTTTGAAATCAAGGAGTGTGATACCACCAGCTTCGTTATTTTCTCTCAGGATTGCATTGGCTATTTGGTGTCTTTGGTTGTTCTATATGAATTTTAAGATTCTTTGTTCTATTTCTGTGAAAAATGTCATTAGAACTTTGATAGGGATTGCGCTGAATCTGTAGATTGCTTTAGGAAGGAGGGGCATTTTAACTATGTTAATTCTTTCAATCCAAGAGCATGGAATATCTTTCCAATTCTTTGTGTCTTTTTCAATTTCTTTCAACAATGTTTTATAGTTTTCAGTTTACAGGTCTTTAACCTCCTTGGTTAAATTTATTCCTAGTCATTTTATTCATTTTGTTGCAATTATAAATGTGATTGTATTCTTAACTTCCGTTTCTGCTACTTTTTTGTTACTGTATAGAAACAGAACTGATTTTTGTATGTTGGTTTGTATCCTGCAACTTTACCATATTCATTAATTATTTCTAACAGTTCTTTAGTGGATTCTTTAGTATTTTCTATATATAAAATCGTGTCATCTACAAATAGTAACAGTCTCACTGCTTCCTTCTAATTTGGTTCACTTTTATTTCTTTTTCTTGCCTGATTGCTCTGGCTAGGACTTCCAATATTATGTTAAATAAGAGTGGTGAAAGTGGGCATCCTTGTCTGGTTCCTGTTCTTAGAGGCAAAGCTTTCAGTTGTTCTCCATTGAGAATGATATTAGCTGTGGGTTTGTCATTTATGGCCTTTATTATGTTGAGGTACTTCTCTTCTATACCCATTTTATTCAGTGTTTTATCATTAATGGATGCTGTATCTTGTCAAATGCTTTCTCCACATCTATTGAGATGATCATGTGATTTTTATTCTTCATTTTGTTAATGTCACTGGTGTATAACACTGATTGATTTGCAGATGTTGAATCATCCTTGCATCCCTGGAATAAATCTCACTTGATCATGGTGTATGATCTTTTTAAAGTATTCAATTTGCTAGTATTTTGTGGAGGATTTTTGCATCAATGTTCATCAATGATATTGGCCTGTAATTTTTTTGCGTGTTGTCCTTGTCTTGTTTTGGTATCAGGATAATGTTGGCTTTGTAGAATGAGTTAAGAAGCTTCCCATCCTCTTCAATGCTTTGGAAGAGTTTAGAAGGATAGGTATTAAGTTTTCTTTGAATGTTTGGTAGAATTCACTAGAGAGGCCATCTGGTGCTGGACTTTTATGTTTTGGGAGGTTTTTGATTACTGTTTTGATCTCCTTACTGGTGATTGGTCTACTGAAATTCTCTATTTCTTCTTGATTCAGTTTTGGAAGGTTGTATGATTCTAAGAATTTATCCATTTTTTCTAGATTATCCAATTTGTTGGTGTATAGCTTTTGACAGTATTCCTTTATAATCTTTTGTATTTCTGAGGTGTCCATTGTAATTTCTCCTCTTTCATTTCTGATTTTATTTATTTGAAGCTTCCCTGTTTTTCTTAGTTAGTCTGGCTGAAGGTCTGTCAATTTTGTTTATCTTTTCAAAGAACATGTTCTTAGTTTCATTGATTTTTCCTATTGCTTTTTTTAATCTCTATTTCATTTATTTCTACTCTGATTTTTATTATTTCCATCCTTTTACTGATTTTGGGCTTTGTTTGTTCTTCTTTTTCCAGTTCCTTTAGGTGCACTGTTAGATTGTTTATTTGACATTATTCTTTTTTGTTGAGGTAGGCCTGTATTGCTATAAACTTCCCTCTGAGAACTGCTTTGCTGTATCCCATAAATTTTGACATGTCATATTTTCATTTTCCTTTGTCTCCAGGTATTTTTTGAATTCTTCTTTGATTTTGTTGTTGATCCAGTCGTTGTTCAGTAGCATTTTGTTTAATCTCCACATATTTGTGGCTTTTCTGATTTTATGTAGTTGATAACTAGTTTCAGACTGTTGGGATCAGAAAAGATACTTGGTATTATTTTGATCTTCTTAAATTTATTGAAACTTGTTTTGTGGCATAATATGTGATCTATCCTGGAGAATGTTCCATGTGCATTTGAAAAGAATGTCTATTCTGTACTATTTGGATGGAATGTTCTGTATATATTACTAAGCCTGTCTGGTCTAATGTGTCATTTAAGGCCAATGTTTCCTTATTGATCTTGTTTGGATGATCTATCCATTGGTGTAAGTGGAATGTTAAAGTCCCCTACAATTATTGTGTTACCATCTATTTTACCTTTATGTCTGCTAATAATTGCTTTATATTTTTAGGTGCTCATATGTTGGTTGCATAGATATTTACAAGTGTTATATTCTCTTGTTGGATTGTTCCCTTTATCATTATCTAGTGTCCTTCTTTATCTCGTTACAGTTTTTGTTTTAAAGTCTACTTTGTCTGATATAAGTATTGCTACCTCAGCTTTCTTTTCATTGCCATTTGCATGGAGTATCTTTTTCCACCCCTTCACTTACAGTTTGTGAGTGTCTTTTAGTCTGATGTGTGTCTCTTGTATGTAGCATATATATGGATTTTTTTTTTGAGGAAGATTATCCATGAGCTAACATCTGCCGCCAATCCTCCTGTTTTTGCTGAGGAAGATTGTCCCCAAGCTAACATCTGTGTGCATGTTCCTTCATTTTATATGTGGGGTACCTGCCACAGCATGGCTTGATAATCAGTGCATAGGTCCATGCCTGGGATCCAAAATGGTGAACACCATGCTACCAAAGCGGAGTGCGCAGACACAACTGTTACGCCACTGGGCCAGCCCCTGGGCTTTGTTTTATCTCCAATTGGCCACTGTATACCTTTTGATAGAAGCATTTAGTCCACTGACATTTAAAGTAGCTATTGATAAGTATGTACTTATTGCCATTTTGCTACTTTTTTTCTGGGTGTTTTAATAGTTCTCTGTTCCTTTCTTCTTCTCTTGCTGTCTTCCCTTGTAGTTTGATGGCTTTCTTTAGTATTATGTTTGAGTTCCTATCTCTTAATTTTTTCTGTATTTATTATAGGTTTCTGGTTTGTGATTACCATGGGGTTTATATATAATAACCTACATATATAGCAATCTATATTAAATTGATATTCTCTTTAGTTTGATCTCTTGCTAAAAGTTCTACTCTTTTACTCCCCACCTCTCACATTTTATGATTTTGATATTATGTTTAACTTCTTTTTTGTGCATGTGTATCCATTACCCTCTTATCATGCCAATAGATCATTTTAGTACTTTTGTCTTTTCACCTTCATATTATCTTCTTAGGTGGTTGATCTGCTATCTTTACTGTATGTTTGCCTTGGCCAGTGATTTTACTGCTTTTGTTTTTTGGAATTTTCTTATTCCTTTTTCTGATCTCTTTTCCACTTAAATAAGTCCCTTTAGCATTTCTTGTAAGGCTCATTTCCTTGTAAGAACACCTTTAGTTTTTGCTTGTTTGGGAAACTCTATCTCCCCTGTCATTCTGAATGATAACTTTGTTGGGTAGAATATTCTTAGGTGTAGGTTTTTTCCTTTTAGCACTTTAAATATATCATGGCTTAGCTCAGGGCCAGTCTTCCTCAGCAAAAAGGAGGATCAGCTGTAGTTAGCTCAGGGCTAATCTTCCTCAAAAAATAAATAAAATAAAATAAATAAATAAATAAATAAATAAATAAATCGTGGCACGACCTTCTAAGCTGCAAAGTTTCTGCTGAGAAGTCAGCTGATAGCCTTATAGGTTTTCCTTTGCATGTTACTTGTTGCTTTTCTCTTGAAGATTTTATGAGTCTCTCTTTATCTTTAATTTTTGGCATTTGTACTATAATAAGTCCTGGTGTGTGCCTCTTTGGGTTTATCTTGTTTGGTGGTCTGTGTGCTTCCTGTACCTGGATGTCTGTTTCCTTCCTTAGGTTAGGAAAGTTTTCAGCCATTATTTCTTTGAATATATTCTCTGCCCCTTTGTGTCTCTCTTCTCCTTTGGGACACCTATAATACAGATGTTGGTGTGCTTGATGTTGTCCCAGAGGTCCTTTAGACTGTCCTCATTCTTTTTAATTCTTTTTTCTTTTATTTGTTCAGCTTGGGTGATTTCCACTAGTCTTTCATCCAGCTCTCTGATCCTTTCTTCTGTATCATCTACTCTGCTATTGAGTCCCTCTAGTGATTTTTTCATTTCCAGTATTGTATTCTTCATTTCTGATTTTTTTTTATTATTTTCAAATTATTTGTTGAAGTTCTTACTGAGTTCATCCATTCTTCTCCCAAGATCAGTGATTATCCTTATAACTTTTTGTTTAAACTCTTTTTCAGGTAAATTGTTATCTCTGTTTCATTTAGTTCTTTTCCTGGGTTTTGTCCTGTTCCCTTACTTAGAACATATTCCTTTGTCTCCTCATTTTGCCTCTTTCTCTGTGCTTATATCTATGTATTAGGTAGGTCAGCTACATCTCCCAATCTTGGAGAAGAGGCTTTATTAAGAGATGCATTATGAGACCTAGCAGTGTGCTTCACTCTCATCACAAGTTCTACATGTTCCAGGAGTATCCCCTGTGTGAGCTATATGTGTCCTTCTGTTTAGGCAGGGTTGCTCTTGCTGCAGGTGCCTGGGGAGGCTAGGCTGTCTCCCTAGCCAGCTAGTTGTGATGCTCAGCTGTGTGTGGCTGCTATGGACCCTTTAGTTACTTTATCAGGCATGAGGAGCCCTAGCACAGTTGGCTGCAAGGTGTAGTAGCACAATCCTGGTGCAGTTTACCTGTTAAGTGAGTAGGCCCCTGTGTGGCTAGTTGCTAGGCTCAGGGGCTTACAATTGCTGCAGGACTCTGGCCTGCAAGGCTGTTGTCAGCTCTTTCAGGATTTTAGCTGAGTGAGGCTGGCCCCAGGTATGAGAGCACCCAATTGTTTCAGGTTTTGGAAGGTGGGTCCAATTCCCTATGTGGCTGTATAAGAAGCACAAATCTGCTGCAGCTGACAAGCCCCATTGCCTGTAGGGCCACAGATACCAGCAATACAGTCCTGCCCCATGCACATGCCCCAATGCACTGAAGCAGACCCTGTAACACCACTGCAGAGGAACCCCACACTCTAGCAACGTAGGTCTGATCCTAGTGCATGCTGTGCCCTGCAGAGGCAGACCCACTCGCCTGGCTGGAACATTTCCAGGCACCCCACCTATGTGGGCCCACAAGTTGCCCGAGTGCTTGCTTTTGGGTGGGACCAGTCCCTAGGGTGGGCTGCCTGCCCTGGCTGAGCCAGATTAAATCAGTGTTCTAGTGGGTGGCACGGACCCTTGAGTTAATAGTCCAGGGGAACTACTCCAATGGCATCTGCTAGCATCTGTGTCAGCACACCTGTACTAGGTCACAATAATGGCTGCCACCAATGTCTCAGTCTCTGAGGAGGGGTCACCTCTCACTAAGATGCACCCAGAGCCTATCAGTTGAGTCTCTTTTCACCCAAGGACTGAGCACCTTTCTTTCTGTTGATTTTAGCTTGGTTTCTGAAATGGGTGAATTTGTGTGGGGGCCCTTTAAGAATAGCCTCTTTTCCCCCTTATGTCCAATAGCTTTTCTGAGGGTATTCCCTGATGTAGTTAATAGCCAGAAAAGCCAGATATTATAACACTTGTCTCGGTTGTGCTGAGTCCAAAAGCTGCTTATTGTGGTAATGTTGTCACACTCCTATCCCCCATTCCTCCAGGGAAAGCTTCATACCTGAAGATTGCTCCCCACTGGGGCTAAGAAGTGCCATGTCTCTCAGGTGGCTTTTTTTCTCTCCAGAAAGGAACATCTGCCCCTTCCCCTCAAGCAGCAGTGTCCCTTGTTGTGGGGGTCTTTTTTATCCAGGTTTCAGTTCTCTCTCTGGGGTAACTGTTTCAAGAGTAGCTGTAAATTTGTTGTGTCTGTGGGAAGAGGTGAGTGCAGAATCCACCTATGCCAACATCTTGACACTATCTTTCTTATTTACTTCTTAACTACTTCACAGGGTGGTTTGAAGCTGACCACAGATAGGTTGCATTAGCAAAGGTAGAACTATTCTTAATTTGGCTTCATTTAAGCAGCTCAAACATTTATTTTCATAAATAAACTGTAGTGACACCAGCTTTGAAGCCCTAATTTGAAGTCCATGGTAACTGAAATTGAGATTTCTCAATGTTCAAAAAATAGTTTCACTATTTCCACTCCAAGTAAAAGTGTATAAAATGGTTCTTACATAACTGTACTGTCCAGTACAGTAGCCAGTGGACATGTGGCTATTTAAATATTACATTAATACAAATTAAGTAGTATTTAAAAATAATTCAGTTCCTCAGTCTCACTAGCCAAATTTCAAGTGTTCAGCAGCCGTTCAGAACATTTCTGCATCTCTGTTTGTAACATCCAAGAAGACCACAAAACACAAATGCTTTATGTATCACTTTGCAATCCTTGTGGTGATATCACATACAGGCCCTGGTGGTCTAGTAGTTAAGATTTGGCGTTCTCACCACTGTGGCCCAGGTTTGTTTTCCCATCAGGGAACCGCACTACCTGTCTGTTGTCATACTGTGGCATCTGCATGTTGCTGTGATGCTTAAAGCTCTGCTGCCAGTATTTCAAATACTAGCAGGGTCACCCATGGTGGAGAGGTTTCAGTGGAGCTTCCAGACTAAGACAGACTAGGAAGAAGGACTTGGCCACCCACTTCCAAACAATTGGCCATGAAAACCCTGTGAATAGCAGCACAGCATTGTCTGATACAACACAGGAAGGTGAGAGGATGGCATGAAAGACCAGGTATGGTTCAGCCCTGTTGGGAGGCATTCATCTCTGTTCTACACAGGATCCCTAGGAGCTGGAAATGACTAGATGGCACTAACATAGTGATACTAAAGATAAACATTTTGGCATTTTTTACAGGCTAAATATATGACGGATTAAGGAAATACATTTCATCTTAAAAAGAGGGTTAGAGACGACTAGTCTTGAGCTCAGAGGTCTTTTTAGGGGACAAAGACAGTAATTGGTCCACAGATAAAGATCCTAATACTGTATGTTCTCTAAGTTCCACAGTTACAGGTCTGGTTCCTGTAGCTCTCTTTCAGTAGGCATGAAGATGAACACTAGCACATGTGTCTAAATCTGAAGGAAATGCATTAAGGAGTCTAAAGATATTGAATGAGGCTCCCTACAAAAGCCCACAAATGGATTATGCCTATATTTTCAGAGATACTATGGAATATTGTTGTCAGATTTCTGTGGGTTATTCTTGTAAGTACAATGACCAATTCATCTCAGTTTGCCTGAGACTTTCCAGGTTTTAAAACCGAAAGTCCCTCATCCCAGGAAACTCCTCAGTCCTGGGCAAACTGAAACGGTTAATTTTCACCCTAGTGGTAAGGAATGGTTCTTTAAGTTTCTTGTGTATTTTCCATAATGGCAGGCTATAGTAGAAACTGAATAATCTTTCTGTATTAACACTTATACAATGGTTAACATGGATTTCTATATTGACAGTTATAAAATTGTTAATATAGACTCAACATAACTTGGCCTAGTCTGCCTTTCTAGTTATTCTATTTCCATGAACCTTATGTTCTAGCTATACTCTTTTTGGCTTTCCTAAATCAAGCATTTTCACACACCTGTGCCTTTGCTTAGGCTGTGTTCTTCTTGGAATGCTTTTCCATCCCTCTGAACACATACTGAACTTATCCAACAGGGTCTAATTCAAATAGCAGACCTTGTCACATGCCTTTCCCTGATACTTCTTTTTCTTTAATTTCCTCTATTCCCCAATAAAGTGACTTGCTTCTTCTGTTGTACTACCAGCATTAAAAAAAATTCTTTCTCATCCCAATTGCTCCCTTGTGCTAATATTTGTCTACATGTTTGCTCTCTTTTCTAAACTACAAGTGCTAAGTGCTCTTTCTTTCTTTCTTTTGGTTAGGAAGATTGGCCCTTAGCTAACATCTGTTGCCAATTTTCCTCTTTTTCCTTGATGAAGATTGGCCCTGCACTAATATCCGTGCCAATCTTCCTCTATTTTGTATGTGGTACACCACCACAGCACGGCTTGATGGTGGTGTGTAGGTCCACACCGGGGATCCAAACTCATGAACCCTGGGCCCCTGATGCAGCAGGTGTGAACTTAACCACTAGGCCACTGGGCCAGGCCCAGCTCTATCTTTTTATTACTGGTGTCCATCCCTTCCTGGTACACAGGAAATGCTTGTCAAACAGGCTTAGAGATGGTGACTAATCCAAGGTCTTTGTTTTTTTTTTTTATTTTAAAGACTTTTATTTTTCCTTTTTCTCCCCAAAGCCCCCCAGTACATAGTTGTGTATTTTCAGTTGTGAGTCCTTCTACTTGTGGCATGTGGGACGCTGCCTCAGCATGCCCTGATGAGCAGTGCCATGTCCGCGCCCAGGATCCAAACCAGCGAAACCCTGGGCTGCTGCAGCGGAGCACATAAATTTAACCACTCAGCCACGGGGCCGGCCCCAAGTTTTTTTTTTTTTAAATCTTCATTTTTTTTTCTTTTTTCTTTTAAAGATTAGGACCTGAGCTAACATCTGTTGCCAATCTTTGTTTTTTTTTCCCTTCTTCTTCTCCCAAAAGCCCCCCAGTACACAGTTGTATATCCTAGTTGTGAGTGCCTCTGCTTGTACTGTGAGGGACACTGCCTCAGCATGGCCTGATGAGCGGTGCCACGTCCAGCCCAGGATCCTAACCTGCCAAACACTGGGCCACTGAAGTGGAGCACAAGAACTTAACCACTCGGCCATGGGTCCTGCCCCTTAGTTCTTCTGACCACCACTCTTTCTACTAAATCCCACTGAAAGTTAAAGGTCATCCAAAAGCCAGGATTACATTGTGTGTGGATAAAATAAGAGTGATCAATAATATTTGAAAAATAAACTTTGTGTAAAAGGTCAGCTTGTCTTTCCCCATCATTCAAAACCTATCCTACACTACGGCATTCATTTACTTGTCCAATTTAGTTTTATCTGGTAAGAAACGTGGGCTAAAACATTTGATCTTAAGTCAAATAGCCAAAACTCCACAGTCCACTAAAGGTTAACCCTTATTAAATGAAAGAAGCTTTGCTATTAAAAGGATCTCTTTTATACCGTGTCAGGAATTTTCAGTTTCAATGTA
The DNA here is from genome assembly GCF_021613505.1 of Equus quagga. Lineage (NCBI taxonomy): Eukaryota > Metazoa > Chordata > Mammalia > Perissodactyla > Equidae > Equus > Equus quagga. The sequence continues at coordinate 47,073,416 of NC_060267.1, forward strand.
TCCTTCAAAATTGCAGACCTTTTGTTCGATGGATTCTTTCTACTTTGTCTCCACTAACATAGGCCTCTAGCTGCCGGATAACTAGTAATTCTTGTCCAAAGGGGAAAGCCTCGAGTTAGGAATCTAGCAGGAGAAAAGGGTTGTATTCCAGGTCTGCCAGTGATTCTGGGCTTTTTCTTTCCTGATCCCACCAGGTAAAGTGGAATATGCCACATCAACCTCACAAGATCCCACAAGACTTAGAGACCCGAATAAAAAGACTTGCAGACCTTAGTCCTAAGCCCGTAGAAAATGCTATTACATCTTCACACTCCTATACTTTGCTAATATAATATGATCTATTTAATTTTGAAAGGAATGTGCTTACAATCGTAGTAAAGCAAAACTCACGCCGCTACTACCCGCCATCCTGTCCATCCGGGTCTCTTCCGCGAGACGCCGCTTTCCCGCTTTCCAACCGGGACACGGGAGGCGGAAAGGGCGCGCGGGCAGTGACGATTTTTTCCTGGGCGACTGACGTCACTGCTAGGCGCCCGGCGGCACGTTGGCCAGGTCTTCTGCAGGCTTTCTAGGGGCAAAAATGGCCATGGCCAGCGATTTTTACTTGCGCTACTACGTAGGGCACAAGGGGAAATTTGGACACGAGTTTCTGGAGTTTGAGTTTCGACCGGACGGTGAGCAGAGGAGGGGCCGCTGGCGCCGCCCCCAGCGTGGTGCTGAGCTGGGGAAGGAAGCGAGGCGGACCTGCCGCGGAGGAAGCGGGGTGGGGCGAGCAGCTTCTGCGGGCTGCGAGTGTGCAATGTGAGCTGAGGCCACTGCTTGAGACGAAGCAATAGGAGTTTAAGAGTATAGGAGGCATAAATCGGTTTCGTGAACGAAAGATAGTTAGTGGGTGTACATTAATTCAGAAAAGCTAATCCTGCCGGATGCTGAAAAGCTGAACCCACGTGAATCAGAATCCCAGAATCAGCGCAGCGCTGGGGACCTTGCAGGTCATCTAGTTTATCTACCTAATACATAACATGATCATTTCTGAGAACGTCCCCAGCCCGCTACGACCCATGGATGCTGATATTCTTCCTGTGACCAGTAACTTTCCGATTACCCATTCATCCATTTTATTCATTCGGTCGCTGTATGTAAGGCAACGTGTCGAAAAACGTATGAGACCTGTTCCGGAGGGGGGCGCCCGACGAGTAGAAAAATGAGTGTAATGATGTCTTTTGCGTACTTAAATACAGTTATTCTTCTTTGGATGCCTTAAGAATACAAAAAAAGCGGAGTGGTTAGATCTACGTGAAAGAATCGGGAAAAGCTTCCTAAAGAAGGTGACGGTTGAGAGGAGTCTTGAGAGTATTTTTCTTGGTCTCTAAGGGAGAAACGTTCAGATTAAAATTAGCTATAAATCAGCTAAGCCACTGGCCAGCCTTTATCCAGAAGCAGCACATAGTTTGTATGCTTCCTAGTCACAATTCTAAAATATTAGCATTGTCTTATTATATGCATACATTTGAAGGAAAATAATAGAGAACATTTTGGAGTAGTGGGGAAAGCCTGAGTATCGGAAGAAGGTAAATCTAGATCTGAATCTTGTGTGACCCTGGGCAGGTTTTACTTAACTCTGTTTTCTCAACTATGAATAGGTGAGAGAAGAAAACCTACTTCTTAGTGTTGTTTTATGGATTAGATTAAGTCTTCTGGGTAAATCACTGAGCACCAATACAGACATACAACATAAATTTTAAAAGAAATATTTGTTCCTTTTTCAGATTCCATGTGTAGTTCATGACATAGCTTAAGAAAATGAGACTTAGAAATGGCCCTCCCATTATATTGCATTACATTGAAGGCATGGAATACTTAAAAATTATATCAAATATTTAAAAATTATATCAAAGGCATGGAATATTGAAAAATTTGACTGGCTTCAACTGCAGACAATTTACCAGTAAATTTTTGAGTATCTACTTGTCTAGCATTGATCTTATGCTAGGAGGGAGGAAATAATTAATAAAAATAGTAGTATAAAATAGCTTTCATTTTCAAAATTGCTTACGATGTTGCTTCTTTATTTGTTTTAGCAGTTTTTGCTGTTATAGATTGAATTTTTTTCCACTCCCCACAGGAAAGCTTAGATATGCCAACAACAGCAATTACAAAAATGATGTCATGATCAGAAAAGAGGTAAGTTTCTTTCGCATGTCTGATTTTTTACATTTGGCTCATTTTCCTCATGTCTGTGTTGAATTTACAAAAGTAACATCTAAGGCTGTATTGTAAAGAAGGTAATTAATAGATTGAAAAGGGATTCTGCTTAAATTAGGTATAATTGTACCTTCTGTAACAACAAAAGAAGCAATCTGAATATATTAATTTGTAGTCCCACATTTGAACATATCACTTAATTCATTTTATAATTAGTCATTTTACTCTATTCACTATTAATTGATAATCATGATTTAACACAGTATAATTTTAAATGAAAGACTCAAAAGTTAGAGATAAGAAAAAGTTCAGCACACTGTGACGTGCACTTGCATTTGTCTCTGTTCACCTCATAGATTTTGCGTTGTCACCTTTAAGGACTTGGAGATATTTGAGTCTCATGTTACAAAGGCAGAATACAGGGTTTTAAAAGGGGGGGTGGTGATGTGAAGAGGGAAAATATATATATTAAAGGAAACGGCAAGAGAGTGGGGAAAAAAATCATAGGATGAATCATTCTCTCCTGTCTTGTACTTTTAGAATCAGAATTAAATTTTTCAGTGATATTCTGTTTGAATATTCAGGGTTCATAACTGCGTTTTATCATTTACTTTTGAATTATGAGAAGAAATAGAGAGGCATTATGAAATTTTTATTATAACATTTTCAGGCTTATGTACACAAGAGTGTAATGGAAGAACTTAAGAGAATTATTGATGACAGTGAAATTACAAAAGAAGATGATGCTTTGTGGCCTCCCCCTGACAGGGTCGGCCGACAGGTTTGTATTTGGTGATTCTGTAGATGCATAAATGTTAAAAACTGATAACGTAATTGCTGTGTTTCTCTTTATTTAAAATAGATCCTTATTGATTCTTTGGTTATCTCTTTAGAAGGCACCTGCTAAATACTCTTTAATTTTGTTTTACTTAGCCTCATTTTCTGTGCTACCTCCTAGTAGGAGTCGATGCATAGCTCTAAATTTAAATCTGCATCCTTTTGAACAGTCTCTGTAACCACCACAGTCAAAGTTAGGATGTTTTCACATTGTTGTGAATAATTTGTATTGTACGTTAATCACTTTTATTAGGAATAAGTACAGGTGTATGTTAAATTCGAGACTTAGGATCTTATTGACTATGTAAAATTTACTGTCTCCAAATTTACAACTTTGAAAACTCTTATTTGCATCTTTATGCCCCAGAGAGAGATTTGATTGGTTTCTTTGTTCAAACTGACCATTGGTTTTGCCTCTCATATTCCCTTCAGAGTAACTGATGTGTCTCAAAGGGCTTCTGAAGAGCTCTGAAGGCCTGATTTCTCTCTGTAGAAAGACAGTTTGATTTCTGAATTGGGTCTTTTCAACTCTTGGAGAAATTGGATAAACCCCTGGAGGAAGAAACTTTTAATTTCACTTTTGTATGTTCCTGAGGATTATGCTTTGTAACACCTTCTTTGCCTAGAAGAAAATGTGGAGAAATCTAACATGCTGACACTCTAGCAGTAACTTAACCCTTCTATTTAAAAAAAAAACAAAACATTATTTAGGAAAGCAAAGGTAATAGCAGTATTTATTTTATGCGTTGGAAATACATAAAAGGTAAATGTAGATAGTATGTTTTATGCATATGTGCATATGTACTAAAAAACAAACAATAGCAGTGAACTCTTTATGTCTTTTAGACTCAGGGAGAGCCCAGTATTTTCATCTACCCATTTGATGATGTGTTCACGTGTTTTGGTTGGTGGGGGAGGATTAGGCATGCTCTGGAAATTGTCTGTTGGATCTTCAGATTAAAGATTTTATGACTTTGAGAGTCTCACTTAACTTTGCATTGTGTGTGTGCCTTAGGCTGTGCATAATTAAGTCTTCTGATCAAATGTGTAGCTAAGACTGTCTGTGATGTCATCTCTTACTTAACCTGAAAAGTCACAGACATAGCCTCTTAATTACTGGTTTTAGATTTGCAGATAAAATATAGAGAAAAACTTACACAGTGATCCTGGCACACTGGGAACGTCTACTTTATGGTGTTTGTTTTACTAGTTCTTAATGTTTTGTAAACTCAAAAGAGTCTGAGTCTTTTAGTCTTAGAGTCCAGGATTCAAATATCAGTGGTTGTAAATTAGTAGTTGTAAATATCAACAAGTATTTTCCTATGCTTTATGAATCTTGGATTTCACATTTGTAAAATGAGCCTAATAGAGCCTACCTGATAAGGGTATTTTAGGGATTACAGATAATGTTTGTAAAGTCCCTAGCAGCAGGACCTGACACATAATAGGTACTAAAGTGGTGCTATTATTATGCATTTTGTTTTTAGAGCCCAGTAGAAAGGGTAAATGTGTTTGTATTTATCATATTAAAAATAGGCTTATACCCATATTATTATTTTTACATCATTGGGCTTCAAAGTGATGCCTTCAGTTTGTTCTGACGTTATAAGAAACGTTTGTGTGTCACTTTTAGGTATATTGTTCATTTTATAGTATCTTCTTTAAGAGATCTCTGGAAAGCACTTTTGGTTGGTCCCAGCATTGGGGACTGTTGAGCAGTTGATGAGGTTCTTATTTTATAGACACGGTTTACGTCTAACAGATCAAGTGTCCTTTTTGTTTTCCTTCTCTGTGACTGCTAGAAAACTTGCAGCTAAAATTGGGACCTTTTGGTAGCAAGAATACAGATATCTCTGGGAAGGATTTTTATATTAACTACATTTCTCTTTTATTTTTTTCAGGAGCTTGAAATTGTAATTGGAGATGAACACATTTCTTTCACCACATCAAAAATAGGTTCTCTTATTGATGTAAATCAGTCAAAGTAAGTGTGTTAAAGCAGTTTGACTAAATTGATAAAATTTATCTCTAATAGAGAGAGAACTATAGCCAGGTTGCTAAGATTATTTCAATGGCACCCTATCAGTTTATTAGCCAGCTGTAATTCTGATTCTTATGTCATTAAAGACTTGTTATCAAAGAAGTTAGCAGAGTATTTAATTGATTGCCAAAAAATTCTTAATCTAACAACATAATAATGCCCAAGTTTTTATTAACTGCTTTTTTTTGTAAAAATCTGTAAACAGTGTCACAAAATTTAAAAGAAATCCTCATTGGGTTATATCAGCCTCATTAGCCCCATATCACATCATTCTCCTCTACCTCAAATAAATGGGAAAAATCTAGTAGAGCTTAAGTATGGTTTTAGCTACCTCATCCTCACAAGTTCTAGGTCCCTGTAGCACATACCATTGTCTTTGTGTGAAAAATCTGTTTCCAGTTCTTTCTTTCTACTCTTTCCCCTTAAAATGTCCTCACTGTGCTTTTCCTGTCACTTTAAATTGTAATAACTTATTTGTTTGCTTTGCTGGTTTGCATGTGAGCTCCCTGAGAACCTTGCTGTGTCTCCAAAGTTAGCACAGTGCCTGGCCCACACATAGGAGCTTTATGAATATTTATTACAGGAAAGGAGAAAGGAATGAATGCCTAAAAAATATTGGATACAGAAGGCTGTGTTCATAGAGACTGACCAGACATTTTTAAACTATCAAGTTTATTTTCCCTACAGTTGGTGAGGATGTGGCATTCATACCCACTGGGATTGTAAATTGGTACAGTGTTTTTGGAAATAAATTTGACAATATACTTTAAAAGCTGTTGATATTTTACTCACCTTTGTCCTAGTAATTTCATTTCTGAGCATCTCTTCTGGGGAAATATTCTCAAATAATGAAAAAGCTGTTATTCATAAAGATGGTCATTGAAGCCTTATTTATAATTGGAAAGAAATCCAAATGTCTAACAAGGAGAGAATTGTTAAATTAACTAAAAATTATTTGTGAATTTTTTTAATGTAATGGAAATTAATAATAAAAAGGGCACAGGGAATGATTTTAGTTATTAAAAAAATAGAGCAACATCAAAATATTTATAGTTACTCCGTGTGGAGTGACATATAGTATTGCAAGTATTTTTTTTATATCTTTATAATTTTATCTGCTTTATACATTTTTGTGATACATAGCTATTACTTTTATGAGAAAATGAACAATTTAAATATGAAATGAATACTGGTGAAGAAAATTTACATTTCTTTCTTACAGAAAAGATAGAGATGGTAATTGTTCAGTATGTTCATTGTAGTTACCAGCAGATTCTCCCCTTCTCCTTGCTTCCTTTAAGTTAATTTTTTAGGTTTTTGGTTTTTGTTTTGTTTTAGAAATTAACTTAGAAAATTATGTTGTTTCATTCTAGAAACCAGAAAGTAACTCTTACCTTTTTAAATTTTAGGGATCCTGAAGGCCTTCGAGTATTTTACTATTTGGTACAGGACCTGAAATGTTTAGTTTTTAGTCTTATTGGATTACATTTCAAGATTAAACCGATCTAAATTGTATGTTTTTTGAAGCTACTTTTATATTTAATTAAGGGATGGGTAAGGGAGGGCTTATTTACAATACTGGGCTTTTTATGAATGTGAAACAGACAAATTTTTTTTGTATGCAAAGTGAAAGTAAGAAAATACATAAACAAGCTTGATTGTTATCCTCACTTGGGTCCAAGTGGGTTGGACAGTTCCTGCACACATTAAATTCTGTAAATAAAAGCCACCTTTCTTTGAAATTGTGCTCCAATAAACATATCAAAGCCTGGATGGAGAGTGGTTTTTTTTTTCACGAGTCTATGTCTCTGATTTACTTTAAAGATTATAAAACTTTGTTCTAGTAGGTGAGTCCTAGGGCAGAAGTTGTTTCAGGTAGAAATGTGTAGCCAGATTCGCATCCATTAAAGGCAATTGTACATCTTCCCTTGTTTCTTCCATACTTGATGAGCTTTAATTTTTTGGTCCTTATAGAAATTGTTTACAGAAAGTCCTGGATTTTTTACATTTATCACAAACTCCTCAGAGATTATTCACATTTAAATATTTTTGGTATAAGCAGAGATTGCCTAAAGGATTACAAGAGTAAAGTCAGTACCCCAAGTTAGGCACATCTCTAATTATGCCCTTATTTCTTATTTCACCATATATGTATTTTGTGTATCTGTGGGAACTAAATGAGTTCTCAGCTTTACATATTATTTAAAACTTACCCTTAAACACATACATGTGTGAGTGTATTTATTCATTTATTAATTCATATTTTAACTCCTAATGAACACAGGTCCCAATCATGTTTCCCAGTTCCCTTCAACCTTTTTCTGATAGACTTGATCTTTCATTCCTTCTGTTAGTAACCATGCCTGTGGTATGCTGTTATTCCTCTGGCTGAACCCCTACTCTTTAAAAGTGTGCAGTCCTGGTATTCGTAATCCACTCGCCCCAGGGACCAGTCAGGACTGACCTTAGGCTGCAAGAATTAGTCTCTGAAGCCTTGCCAGGATTCTTGAGCAGCTGGACTCCAGAGCTACTGTGTCCAGTAAACTTTGAGATAATAGAAATGTTCTCTATCTGTGCAGTCCAATAGAGTGGCCACTAGCTGTTACATGTGGCTACTGAGTACTTGCGATGTGGCCAGTGTAATTGAATTTATAGTTATCTTCCAACATTTTACGAAAAATTTCAAACATAGAAAACGGTTGAAAGAATTGTAGGATGAACACCCATATGCCAATCTAGATTCTGTAATTAACATTTTATTATGCTGTAATAAGTCAATTATAATAAATCATGTCCTGTTGATTTTTCACTTAAGGGTGGAATAACTCATGTAATTGATGCCAATCGACTGCTTTTTTTTTTAAGTGCTATTTAATTTTTATTAAATTTATATAGCCACATGTGGCTTGTGGCTACCTTTTGGACAGAGAAGCCCTAGAACCTGGCTTGGTAGCCTGTTTGCCATGGAGTGCTATTTGGTCCTTTACACTGTATAAAAATGCATGGCCATCCCCTTCAGAGTTTTCATGGAAAGTCACCTCATCTCCACTTCATTGTGCAACACTACACTGTCATCACTTCAGGTTTCTTATGAAAATAAATATTTCTGTTCACATTGTAGATCTTGATGAATGTGCACTATAAAATCATGTTATAATTCTCTTACGCTTAGATGTCAACTTCACGGACAAGGGGAGAAACAACTGCTCTTTGACCCTTCTATGGGCCCACAACTTTTGGTTGCTCCACAAAATAATCATTCTGTGGCATCTGTTGAATAAGATGATCCACTCAAGATTGAGCAAGGCTGGGGAGAAATAGGCCGTAGATTAAAAAATCTTTAACATATTAACTCTGTCCCTATTCTCTAACTTCCTTCTAGTTCTGATTTATTTATTATACTCTTCTCCGCTATCTACTAAGTTTATCATATTCAAACCAAGATTGGAGAATAGGTCATTAGGATAAATATTTTATATTGTCTCTGATTTCCTTAAACTTTGTTTGAACTGATTCTTACTTGACTGTAAGCTGCTGGTGATCAGTAAAAGTTCAATTTTGTACAGCACTAGTTTTATATGAAACTAGATTTTTATAGCAGTCAGGTCAGCAAATACCACATGTCCCCACCGCTACTCCCCCATAATAGAGAGACCTCTTATAATAATCAAACTTATTTCCAAGTGCTGGTTCTGTGCCCTGTATCTCCTTTTCCCACTCACGGGATGGAGTGTCACTACTCGGCACCTACCAGTCTTTTCCATATAGTAGGTGCTTTATAAAAGATTATTGGACTTGCTGTCTTTTGTACTTACTACCTTCAGATTGTTTTTGTAACTTAGTCTAAAGTAGAAGAGATTCATTTCTGTGGCTGTGGAAACCTTTCAATTACCATGAATTTTGCTCATACATACTCATACCACAGAGTTGTATATTTGAATACATTTGATAAGGATGTGTTTTTTGGATGTGGCTCATCTGTGAACCTAATTTCTCATGTATAGTCTGAGTAGAACGGTTTCACTTTTCTCAATCAAAGCAGCAAAGACAGCACAGCAAAGAGGACTAGTGAGAATGGGCATGATCTGCCAGGCTCTACCGTTCTATTTTATTTATAAATTTTTATTTTGAGTTTCCAGGTTTTATGCCTCTGCTTCTTATGGTTAAGAGTGCAGGCACATATTTCATTGATATCAAGCTGAGTCTATTCATGTGGACATTTTTAATTTGAATATAAATGATAGCTGATATTATTTTATATATACTATTATTAGACTACTTTGTTTTGATTTGAAATGTGCGAGACCTGTGAACATGGGTTGTGCTGTAAGTTCAACCACTGATCCATATGATTATTTTTAAAGACTATTTTTTTAGAGCAGTTTTAGGTCTACAACAAAATTAAGAGGAAGGTACAGAGATTTCCCATATAGCCCCACTCCCACACATGCATAGCCTCTCCAGTTATCAACAACTTCCACCAGAGAGGTACATTTGTTGCAATTGCTAAAGCAACATTGACACATAATAATCACTCAAATTTCATAGTTTACCTCAGGGTTCACTGTTGGTGGTGTACATTCTATGGGTTTGGACAAAGGTATAATGACATGTATCCACCATTATAGTATCATACAGAGTATTTTCACTACCCTAAAAATCCTCATGCACCACCTATTCATTTCTCCCTGCTCTCAACCCCTGGCAACCACTGATCTTCTTATTGTCTCCATGGTTTTATCTTTTCCATAATGTCATATAGTTGGAATCACATGGTATGTAGCATTTTCAGATGGACTTTTTTCACTTAGTAATAACACATTTAAGTTTCCTCCAAGTCTTTTCATGGCTTGATAGCTCATTTCTTTTTAGTGGTGAATAACATTGCCTTGTCTGGATGTACCACAGATTATTTGTCCATTCACCTGCTAAAGGACATCTTGGTTGCTTCCAAATTTTGGCAATTATGAGTAAAGCTGCTATAAACATCCATGTACAAGTTTTTGTGTGGACGTTAAGTTTATTGATTATTTTGGTAATTGATTTCCTAGCATGTGGTAATAAGCTAGAATAAAAAATCCAAAAAATTTAATGAAAATAAACAACAAAGGTAAATGAATGATTTGAGGGTGAGCGTAGAGTCTGAACTGTGTGGTATAGTGGAGAGAACACTGAAGAATCAAAATTCTCAATTATGGCACTACTTCACAGAACTCTTTTCCCTTTCAACCTGTGAATAGACTTTATCCCTTAGTGGCACAGAGCCCAAATAGCCATCTGATATACTTTTTTGGTCATTATTTTTTCATGCTTACTTAGTTGCTGAGAAGTCCTTCTCATTTAGTTACTTAGAAACTGGAGGAAGGATGGTGACTGTTTGACTGACTGCTGGAGGCCAGTTGGGATGATATAGAGGATTTTAACTCTAGAGCACTAGAACAGCTTTTTTGTAAAGACAAGAAGGACAAATGAGGTGGTTAATTATGGGAACAGGAAACCTCAAACAAGTGGTCTTTTGAGTTTTTACTGTAAGAGCCAGGAAATTTAATATCTCTCAGTGGCATAAAGGTTAGGCATTAGGACAAACAACCATGGAGGTGGGAACCTGGCCAGGTGAGATTACTCCTCCCAATAGAGTGATGCAGACCATCTTTCTCTAGGAGCTCATGGTTATTCCAGACATCCTTTACTTCAGCTTAGGACAGAAAGAACAGCATGCACCTGTGAAATGATAAGTCTCTGTGGTTTGCAGTTGTGACCAGAAAGCTTGAAGGTGTGACTAGAAGCTGTGTGTTAAGCTTCTCGCTGACAAAATTAATATTGTCAGGAAGGAATGGGTAAAATGTGTGGTTTCCCAAATGAAAAAAGGCTTTGCAGCAAAGCAGCCAGGAAGTGAATATTTGGATGCTTTATATATTCATGTTGTGTGTATGTTTTGCAGAAAAGTAAATTCAGAAGACAAAGTTCAAGAACATTCAAAACATTCTTCAAATTTCTCATCTTTCTGTTTTATTAGCAGTCGTAATAGATAAGTTTGGTGCTTCGGTTTTGTGCTTTGATTGAAGGGCCACGCTAGGAGTTTCAGTTAGTCCTGTTGGAAGTTACTGGTGTTGTCTTCTGATTCTGGTTGTCTTCTTATTTAAGAAGAAATGTGCCTTCAGAAATTCAGAGCTTAGTAAAAAAAAAAAACTAGAGCTTAGAGAGAACAGCTACCTAATTTGGCTTTCCAATCATTAATCTCATTCTGCCTCTCTCTAAAATTGAAAAACCCAGATTTTGTAGTCAATTTCTCTTAACTTGAACATATTCATGGAGTGCACATGTAGGCATCATCTCTCTTCTATGTGCTGCAGTTACAATAATGAACAAGACAGAAGTAGTACTCACCCTGTGGAGTTTATGTAGAGGTGACAGATAACTGTGTTAAGTATAAAAAGGTATTGTGTATCTGTCTAGCTTCCATCATAACTGTGTACCCTGCACCAGCTGTAAGGGTGTAAATCAAAACAGAAAGAGGGCCAGCCGGTGGCACAGCGGTTAAGTGTGCACGTTCTGCGTTTCGGTGGCCCAGGGTTTGCCAGTTTGGATCCCAGGTGCGGACATGGCACCGCGTGGCAAGCCATGCTGTGGTAGGCATCCCACGTGCAAAGTAGAGGAAGATGGGCATGGATGTTAGCTCAGGGCCACTCTTCCTCAGCAAAAAGAGGAGGATTGGCAGTAGTTAGCTCAGGGCTAATTTTCCTCAAAAAAAAAACATCAACAACAAAACAGAAAGAAAGCTCAACATTACCACTGTCTCCATGGACCCGCAAGCTTTAAGTAACCAGACTTGAGATTACAGAATGGTTTTTCTAGAGAGGTAGCAGTGTGCTGCCACACGTTTCCAGCTCCTAAATTGTATTAATGTGGCCCTCCCACCGCATACACACACACACACTTTCCTCCAAGCATCTGCACGCCAAAACTGACATGTTAGGATAGAGAACCTAGCTCAGTGTGTCAGGATTGTTGGGTTGCGGTCCTGGCGCTTCCACTATTTATAGTACCTTGGAAGAGAGAAAAAATGAACATTTACCTATTTTGAAGTCTAAGAAATCGTGTCTGTAGTGATATCTCATTGAATTCTTCCAAATCTATGAAGTAAGTGGTACTCTTATTGAACATGTGAGGAAAATGAGGCTAAAGATTTGGAGTGGCTTGTTCAAATTTTTACAGCTAGGAAGGATTTGAAACTTCAACCTCAAATAATAATATTTAACATTTAATGAGTGCCTACTTTATATTTTCCAGGTCTAGTTAGGCACTTTATATACCCTATCTCATATTAAATATTAATATTAATTTAAATATTTTAAAAATATTATCCCTATTTTACTGTAGTGAATCCAAGGTTTAGAGAAGTGAAGTGACCTGCCTCAAGTCACACATAGAAGCTTGGGCTGGTATTTCAACCCAGATCCACCTGGTTCCAGAATTCATGCTTTGTGGCAGAGGTTTGTTGAAAATCCAGGCCCTTTGAATCCATAGTCCATTTGTGCTCTGTGTATTCACTCAGGACTGATTTTAAACATGGATCAAGTGTTAGTAATGATGTGTCCTTTGGGCAGTCAATTAACTTCAACATTAATTTCTCCATTTGCAAAATGGGAACAATAATAAATATCTGTCAGCTTTAAGAGATTTCGATATTGTTATACACACAGTAGGTCCTAATAAATGATAGTGTCTCTCTCTGCCACCTTCTCGACAATGATTATTCTTTCTCCGCCCCTACACCCTGTGTTCTCTCAGCAGAGCTTCTTTATTTATTTTTGGCATTGCAATAGAGGGCTGGGGATCTTTCTCTGTTTTGAGATTGACAAAGATTACCCAATCCAAGATTAGGGTAAAGAGAAGGAAATGCCCAGCAGCAAGTATTCTTGAAGTGTGCAGGCTCATCCTGTGATACTTTGCTTATGTTATTGAATTAAATTAGTCTCTGGGAGGTATTTCAGTGGCCTGCCTGCACATGGTGACAAGTGGCAGACCTCAGTGGTGATTTAGAGATTAAGGGCTGCATTGGGGGACAAGTAGGCCAGTTGAGGGCAAACAACA